>NW_025335384.1:283963-459638 GCF_004798865.1 Varanus komodoensis | reverse complement strand
GCCTGAAGCTGCCACGCGAGGTCCCCAGGCCCACGGCTGCGCTTCAGGGTCTGGCTGGCAGACCCCTGGCAGGAGGAGAAGCCAAAAGCTTGTGCCCCAACACCTGCATCTCCGGAGTTCAGCAGAAAAGGATCAACAGTTGGGGGGGGGGGCACCTGCAGCCATCCCTGGGTGGGCTCGAACCACCATCCTCCTGGTTAACAGCCAGGTGCGCTGACCGATTGCGCCACAGAGACCAGGCCGTGCTGCTTCTCTGCCTCTCCCAGCCTGAGATTTCCTGGGCAGGGACGGAGGGGGGTCCAAGGGGGACGTTCCCTGCCAGCTCCCCTGTCCAGCAGAGTGGCGCAGCGGGAGCGTGCTGGGCCCATAACCCAGAGGTCGATGGATCGAAACCATCCTCTGCTAGCGCATGCAGGATGCAAAGCCAGCCTTTTGCCTCTGGCATGATGAGTGAAAAGGGATCTCTTCTTGCTGAGATGCTTTGTGCTAAAAGTGCCCACCCACGTTTCTCTGGCAAGCGGCCCGGAGGCCTTATCTCCTCTCCACGGAGTGCCTGCTGGCCAGGCAGCCCCGTGCCAAGCGCCGCTTTTCCGCAGGCAGTGCAAAGTGCCCGGACACCAGAGGGCAGCTGGAGAGCCCCTTTTGAATGGCCCCATCGGCTGTGCCAGGTTCCCTGCTTCCTTGCACCAGCACCTGCTTGCTTTTGTCCTCCTAAAAGTTATAGCCTCATATTCTGGAATATCAGAATCTTGGCCTCCCTTCCTTCTCCATCATCCCCAAATCTGCAGGGTTGTTCCATTGAGCTTCCTTGCTGGGAAAGGAATTTCCTACGTCAGGCTGTAGGAAGCAAACACAGAAACCTGTTAACTTCTGTAACTTGTGGTTGTTTTATATCTTGTCGCTCAAGACCTTCATGTGCCACGATGTTTTTCCCTGATGGTTTCTCCAAGTGTCTGTACTTTCCTTGTGAGCTTCTGTGCTGCTTTGCATCTCATCCATCCAAAGTCTCTCCCCCGCTCACCCCCGCAGTGCGTACGTGACGCCAACTCCACAAATCGCTCTGTGCAGGCTCCGTTTCTCTGTAGTCAGTCCGAAACTGGCTGCCCCTCAGCGCTGTTGTAATTTAGGAATGCCTGTGTGCTGCAAATACGCTGTTGGATGCTTGACTGTGTGCTCCATTTTGGATCTGGGCCTCCAATCTTGCAGGCCTGAAATCCTGGCAGGTTTCCCTGTTGTACGATCTGTGGGATCATAAGGGGAAAAGGTGCTCATTGCCTGGCCATTATCCTGCTCATTCTGGATGCCAGTAGCCCACACCAGCCATGGAAAAGTCCAGGATGTCCAGTGGGTGTCTGACACAGTAGCCATTGGGCCACAGAGCCAGGCCCTACTGTTCTCCCTGGTGGACTAGTGGTCAGGATCTGGCGCTCTCACCGCCAAGGCCCGGGTTCAATTCCCGGCCAGGGAAGCCTTTTGCCCCCTCCCTGCCCCTTGGAGGAGAAGCCCCTTCCAGGCACCGTCTTTGGCCCAGCCTGAGCCTGCGATGGGAGGAGGGAAGAGGCTTCCTTCTTCCTGCAGCTCCTCTGAATTATGTGGGGAGGGTTGTTGGCTGATAGTGGGGGTGGGAAACCTCTGGCTCCCCGACCTGCAATCCCATCAACCATGATTGGCCAAGCTAACTCAGGTTGATAGGATTTCTTGGCCAGTGTCTAGGCCATGAATGCAGCTGATATCCTGTGCTGTTTTAAACCCATCTCCATGCCTCCTGCAGCCCGCTGAGAGGAGCAGGAAGGGAAGAGACAGGGGAGCAGGGAGAGTCCTTGTCCTCCCTGGTGGTCTAGTGGTCAGGATCTGGCGCTTTCACTGCCAAGGCCTGGGTTCGATTCCCGGCCAGGGAAGACTTTTGCTCCCTTCAGCTTGCTGAAACTCGATGTGATTTTGCGTCAGGCCACCAATTACAGGGTCCAAATGAAATACAGGAGGCTTGGGGCCCTTTTTTTAACGTAGTGATTCCTACCATGTTACTCCTTGGCAAGAGAGATCACAGTGATGCTGAGGAGGACTGCAATGCATCCTCAGGTCCCTGTTCAACTGCAGCTTCCTAGAGGGCTCTCTTTTTTCCATAGAGTTCAGCATCACACACACGCACTCAGATCACCGGCTGCTCCCATCGGGCTCAATGATGCTCGCTTCGCCAGCCCGGCAGCATCAAGGAACGTGCCCTCCCTTCCTGCCCACCAGCTCTCAAATGTCTCCTGGCTTTTGCAAGGCAGGCTGGTGCTCACACTCTGTCTGAGGATCTTCCTCAGGAAACCTTGAGACTGCCAAGTCCTGAGCCAGCTGGGCCCCTCTGGCTCCACCTCAGGACTGGACCACTCCCTCAGGGCAGATGGCGGAATGAGAGGGCTGGGTCCCCACCTGGGCTTTCCTCAGGCCTGGGCCTGAGGAAGCCGTGCTTCCGCCCCTTTCACTCCAGCGGCCCTTTTGGCAAATGAGGTAGTCATGAAGCTACCAAAAGGCAAACCAGAAGTCTCTTCAGGGCTGTTTGCCCACGGAAAGGAGCCGGAGTCCAGCCGAGCAGGTGCTCGCAGAGCCGTGTCCCAGGGAAGAGGCCTTGTGCCGGATCCGGGGCACCCTGGATCCTCCCTCGGCTAGAGCGGAGGGCTGTGCTGTCTCCCGAGGCATCCCAGGCCTCTGGCTCAGCTCCAGCTAGAAGGAGAGCCCTCCCCTTGCCAGGGGGTCCAGGAATGTAGTGGTTCGTACACATCCTCACTGGCCTGTAGGAGAAAAACGGCCCAGAGCCTTTCCTGTGGGGAGCGAGCTGAAACATTCCCAGAAGAGCCTGGTTTTGCAAAACCTTCAGCAAGCGGACGGTGCGGGAGGCAGGCCCACCTCATCCTCGGGCCTTGGGAGGGCCAGCCAAGGCCTTGCGCATGGGTCACTTCAAGGGGCGGTTTCCTGGCCAACCGTAGGAACAAGCCCGGGCCTACATATTGCTCTGATGCATGCAAACACACGCTGCAAAGACAGGGAGGTTGTGCACAACACTGGAGGGGCAACGCTGGCAGCTTGCAGGAGGCATCCTCATCGGGCGCTCTTGGCCCGGGCTGGGAACGGGGCCCCGGACCAACAGCGTCTTCTGTGTCCTGTCCGGCTTGATCCCCGGCTTGAGGGCAGCCAGAAGCAGCCCGTTGCCTGATGGGGGGAGTGGGCATCTCCTTGTGCCTCCAAGAAAGGGCTCTGAGGACCCCTGGGAGAGGACTGGTCCTCCTGGGCTGCCGAAGGAGGTCGGCCAGTCGTGAGAGGGAAGGTGGAGGGGCCTCTGGCTTGCTCTGGGGGGAGCAAAGGTTTCGCATTGCGCTCATTTTGTGAGGTTGGCTCTTGTCCCTGGACGCTCCCAAAAGGAACAGCACCCTTGGCATGTGGAACTCCTGTTCCTGGACACGGGGGCAAAAGGTGACTCCAAGCACCGTCCCTGGGTGGGCTCGAACCACCATCCTCCTGGTTAACAGCCAGGCGCGCTGACCGATTGCGCCACAGAGACCGGGCCGTGCTGCCTCCCTGCCTCCCCTGGCCTGAGGATTCAGGGACAGGGATGGAGGGGGGCCCAAGGGGGACGTTCCCTGCCAGCTCCCCTGTCCAGCAGAGTGGCGCAGCGGGAGCGTGCTGGGCCCATAACCCAGAGGCCGGCGGATCGAAACCATCCTCTGCTGGCGCATGCAGGATGCAAAGCCATCCTTTTGCCTCTGGCACGAAGAGAGTGAAAAGGGATCTCTTTTGTGGAGATGCTTTGTGCTGAAAGTGCCCACGTTTCTCTGGCAAGCGGCCCAGCGCCATCCTCCGCTCCGTCGGCCCTCAGTGCCTCCTGGCCAGGCAGCTCCAGGCCAGGCCTCCCTTTTCCCAGGCTGGGTGAAGTGTCCGAGTCCGGAGGGAAGCTGGGGAGCCTCTTGGCATCTTCTTTGCTCGCTGTGCCAGCGGGGCAGAGGCAGCTTGCAAGGTTCCCGAGTGTATGACCAGGTTCAAGCCCAGCTGGTCCAGGCTTTCACTGATTTCCATTGCAAGGGAAAATAGTAGCGACAACCAAAGATTTTGCCTTGCGGCCTCCTGCCAGTGTGAAAAGGGGCGACGAGGGCGGGATTCGAACCCGCGCATGCAGAGCACAATGGATTAGCAGTCCATCGCCTTCACCACTCGGCCACCTCGTCATGGGTAGGGGAGGGGGTGTCTGCAATCCTCCCTGGGTGGGCTCAAGCCTCCTTCCCCCCAGGGGACCGCGCAGGTTCAGCACCAGCTCCTTGGCTGCTGGCTCTGCTGGCCTCTTGCATTTGACCACCGACTGGCAAGGGGCAGAAGGGGGAAGAGGAGTTCTCCTCCTCCCATTTGAGGCATGTGCCTTGGCTCACACTTTCCCTCTGCTTTTGCCATTCTGGGCAAAAGGCAGTAATAAAGCCTGACAGATTGGCCAACCAGTAAGGAAAATGCTCAGAAAGTGCACAGTTCCAAGGCACGTGCAGAGAGCACATTGGAGGGAAATATCATTTCCCAGGGCCTCCATCAGGGGGGGAAAAGGGGCGACGAGGGCGGGATTCGAACACGCGTGTGCAGAGCACAATGGATTAGCAGTCCATCGCCTTCACCACTCGGCCACCTCGTCTCGGGGGGGGGCCACCCGCAGCCGTCCCTGGGTGGGCTCGAACCACCATCCTCCTGGTTAACAGCCAGGCGCACTGACCGATTGCGCCACAGAGACCGGGCCTGCTGCCTCCCGCCTCCCCTGGCCTGAGGGTGGCCCAAGACTGTGGGGAGCAAATGGCAGGAACCACCTGGCTGCCTGTCTGGGAGGCAAAGCAGGAGCAGGCTGGACCCGTGACGCAGAAGGCAGCGCCTCGAGAAGCCCCTCTGCTGGGAGGCTGCACCCCCCTGCCCTGCAACAGCCTCGAACAAAAGGGGATCCCCTCCTGCCAGTTGCCAGCAGGGATGGGGCTCAGAGCCTGGAAGGACGCAGACCCCGTTTTGCTCCTGTGACAGGCACAGAGCAAGCGACCCTTCGCTCACACCTGGATGCTGCTTGCCCAGGTGCCCTGTGGCAGATTTCCCCTGGGGCAGCCAAAGCCTCACCCTGCAAGGTGTCCGAAATCCAGAGGGAATCTGCAAAGCCTCTGGCCTTCTTTGCTCACCTCCTGGCTTTCCCCCTGCTCCTTCTGCCGCAAAGATTGTTTCTGGAATTAGGTGAACGTAGGAAGAGCCCGGCTGGATGAGAGCAACAGCCTGATCGGTTCAGAGGGTGGCCAACCAGCAGCCGCAGGGGAAGGTTGCCCAGTTCCCACACGGGGAGCCCCAGAGTCATAGGGTCGCACAGTGGGAATTGCAGGGTTTTGGAAAGTTCCAAACAGCCCCCCAAAATCCCTTATCTGCAAACCCCTCACACACTTCGTCTGAGCACTGTTATACCTTCCCGGTAGCCTCAGCGTAAATGACACCTGGGACGTCAGCAAAAGCCTTCCCTGGCCGGGAATTGAACCCGGGCCGCAGTGGTAGACCACCAGGGAGAGCGGCAGGGCCCTGGCTCTGAGGCCAGTGGCTCCTGAGTCAGACACCCACTGGCCGTCCTGGACCATCAATGCCTGTCCGGGATACCTGCACCTGGGACAATTAGTGCAGCGGCCTGGCACCGGGCACGTTTCCTCCAAATGTACCACTTTGGCATTTCAGAAGCAGGCACAGTGGCACCCTTTCCTTGTGGGGGGCCATTTGCATCCAGCTCTGGGCCCCATTTCTGCCCCCCCTCCCCGGGGCATACTGGTCCCACAGGCAGCCGAAGTAGCTCAGCTGGGAGAGCGTGAGACTGAAGATCTGAAGATCCCTGGTTCGATCCCGGGCTTTGGCAGAGCTTTCCTGCTGGTCCTTTTGCCGCCTTGGCCCCCTTGCTGGGCACGGCCCAAGAGAAGGCGACCCTCGGCGTGCAGAAGGCTTCCTGCCGGATGCTCCAGAAAGAGGTCAGCACTTCTCAGAGATGCCCTTGAAGCAGCGCCCGCAGATGTCTCGAATCACACGGCCTGGCCCTCTCCCCACCCAGGAGGGGGTGCCGGTAAAGCTCTTTCCCCCTGCTCTGCTCTCCTTTTGCATCCACCACAAACTGGGCAAGCGGTTACTGGAGAAGATCTACACTTGCCTTGCTTTGGTCGTGTGGCTAATACATTTCCCTGACTCTGCCCAGGAGGCCCCCAGAACCCCCAACTGCTCGATTTTAGTGCAGTTGTGCTGCATTTGTCTCCTGGGAGGAAAAAGGCTGAGGACAGCTTGCGCCAGCCGGCACTCGAACCCAAGACTGGCAACTCGCAGGATGCCTCTACACCACTGGTGCACATTTCCCTTTGACTTTCCTTTTGGGAGAGCCGCGCTTAGCCGCTTACTCAGCAGTGTAGGAAAGCTTTGTGGTTCCGGAGTTCAGTAGAAAAGGATCAACAGTCGGGGGGGGGGGCACCCGCAGCCGTCCCTGGGTGGGCTCGAACCACCATCCTCCTGGTTAACAGCCAGGCGCGCTGACCGATTGCGCCACAGAGACCGGGCCTGCTGCCTCCCGCCTCCCCCGGTCTAAGGATGCAGGGACAGGGGCAGAGGGGGGTCCAAGGGGGACGTTCCCTGCCAGCTCCCCCGTCCAGCAGAGTGGCGCAGCGGGAGCGTGCTGGGCCCATAACCCAGAGGCCGGTGGATCGAAACCACCCTCTGCTGGCGCATGCAGGATGCAAAGCCATCCTTTTGCCTCTGGCACGACGAGAGTGAAAAGGGATCTCTTCCTGCTGAGATGCTTTGTGCTGAAAGTGCCCACGTTTCTCTGGCAAGCTACCCAGCGCCATCTTGTGTGCTGCACTGAGTGCTTCCTGGACAGGCAGCCCTGTGGCCACTTTTATTGAGGCCCTGCAAAGTGCCCAGAGACACTCTTGCTTTCTTTTCACAGCCCCCATCGGCTGCAACAGGGGAGTAGCGGCACCATTCAAAATCCACAAACCTGTGTCCAGGGCCCACCTGGCATCTGCTTCCCTTGGCCTTTTGCACGCTTGAGAGTCACGACAGCGACCTGCAGCCGTCCCTGGGTGGGCTCGAGCCTCCTTCCCCCCAGGGGACCGCGCAGGTTCGGCACCAGCCCTCGGCTGCTGGCTCTGCTGGCCTCTTGCGTTCCACCATCGACTGGCAAGTGGCAGGAGGGGGAAGAGGAGTTCTCCTCCTCCCATTTCGGGCACGTGGCTGGGCCCACGCTTCCCCTCTGCTTTTGCCATCCTGGACTAAAGACAGTAGTGGGGCCTGATAAACAAGCTATATGTCTGATTTTACACTGCGGCAAGGATTGCATTTGCCCAACACTGGAGGAACGAAGAGCCACCGATCAAAGAGCTGATCTTAAAAGAGATTTTGGATTGCGCGGAAATGGACAGACTGGCCTTGCCTCCGAAGGAGAAGGACGATACATATGTCTATCAAACTTGGAACTCTTTTTATTATTGGTAAGAGAAACAGGACTATGCATAGAACTGAATATGGTTATTGATTGTTAAAAAGAGTAAGATGTCAACCCAGTATGTCTGATGTCTTAAAAAACTGATGTTTTTGATTGTAGAGAATATAATAAAATTTGGGGCGGGGGGGGAGGAAAGGCAAGCATTACATGCACAACTGGAAACGCAAAAGAATTTTTTAAAAAGCCAGTAGTTGGGCCTGACGGATTGGCCAACCAGTGAGGAAAATGCTCAGAAAGTGCACAGTTCCAAGGCACGTGCAGAGAGCACATTGGAGGGACAGCCCAAAGTCACAGTCGGGACACCAGTCCTCCCATCGTCCTCCCTGCAGAGCCGGTTCAGGCCGCCTGCTTTGAGGCTGCCAGGAAGGATCTCTGGCTGAGGAGATTCAGATGCTGCTGCAGCGAGAAGAAGACCAAAGAGGGACCGGTGCCTTCCTTGCGGTGGTTCATCTCGGTGCCCCGGGAGGCAGGGAGGAAGCAAAACCCGGAATCGAACCCGGGCCTTGGCGGTGAAAGTGCCAGATCCTGACCACTGGACCACCAGGGAGGGACAAGGGCTCTCCCTGCTCCCCTGTCCCTTCCCTTCCTGCTCCTCTTGTGTGAATGCGGGAGGCACGGAGGAGGGTTGAAAACAGCACAGGATATCAGCTGCATTCATGGCTTGGACATCGGCCATCAGATCCCATCAACCCTGTTAGCATTGTCAGTCATGGATGATGGGATTGTAGGTCGAAAGGTCTGTGGAGCCAGAGCCAACAACCTCCCCCCAGAATTCGGAGGAGCTGCAGGAAGAAGGAAGCCTCTTCCCTCCTCCCATCGCAGCTCAGGCTGGGCCAAAGGCGGTGCCCGGAAGGGGCTTCACCTCCCGGGGCAGGGAGGGGGCAAAAGGCTTCCCTGGCCGGGAATTGAACCCGGGCCTTGGCGGTGAGAACGCCAGATCCTGACCACTGGACCACCAGGGAGAACGGCAGGGCCTGGCTCTGAGGCCCAGTGGCTACTGAGTCAGGCACCCACTGGCCATCCTGGACCATCTGTGGCCTGTCTGGGCCGCCTGCACCTGGGAGGAGTAGCACAGAGGCCTGGCAACACATTTCCTCTGAATGCACAGAGTTGGCCTTTCAGTGGTGGGCATCAGCAGCCCCCTTTCCTCACGGGGGGCTGTTTGCATGCAGTCCTGGGCCTGGCAGCAGCCTTCTTGGCGCAGGCGGCAGCGCGGCAGCCTCATAATCGGAAGGTCCTGAGCTCGAACCTCTGAGAAGGCAGCTTTCGGCAGCCCTCTTTTGCCGGTGCTGTGGGAGGGGGGCCTTTACTGGACTTGGCTCCCTCTCCCTCTCTGGCAGACTCATAAGAGAAGCCCGTACAGGTGGGAGAGCAGCCCTTCCTCTGCAAAAGGGGACTCTAACTGCAGCGGATCACTGGGATGACCAAGGGACTTCGTGGACTTCAGGGGTGCTCCTGCTTCCCATGGTGACAGCCCCAGATGAACTCCCTTCCCTTCCAGCTTCCTCCAGAAGCCTGCAGGAGACCTGGAGAAGATCTAAAAGAACACAGAACAACATCTGGACACAGGGCCTGGACACTGGCCAAGAGATCCCACCAGCCCTAACAGCCAGGACAGAAACCATCCTCTGACATGGGTCTGCTGCTTCTGAATGCTTCCTGGCCAGGCAGCCCCGGGGCAGCTTCCCTTGGGCGGCCGGCTGCTCTGGCAGTGCAAAGTGCCCGGGCTCCGGGGGGAGCCGGAGAGCCTTTCCTCTTCTTGGCTCAGGCCCATCAGCTGCACTTGTTGGGTCCCAGCCCACACTGGTTGTGTGTGCTCAGCTCCCAGCAGGCACAGATGTTCCCCCTGCTTTTGCCCTCTTGGGGTAAGTATGGCAAGGGAGCCAAAGGATCTTCCCCCAGGGCCTCCTGGCAGTGGGAAAAGGGGCGACGAGGGCGGGATTCGAACCCGCGCGTGCAGAGCACAATGGATTAGCAGTCCATCGCCTTCACCACTCGGCCACCTCGTCTCGGGGGGGGGGGCACCTGCAGCCGTCCCTGGGTGGGCTCGAACCACCATCCTCCTGGTTAACAGCCAGGCGCGCTGACCGATTGCGCCACAGAGACCGGGCCTGCTGCCTCCCTGCCTCCCCTGGCCTGAGGATTCAGGGACAGGGGCAGATTGGGGAGGATTTCAGTGTTTCAGAATGAGCAGCAGCAGCACCCTTTCCTCGAGGGGGTGCATTTGCATCCAGCTCTGGGCCCCATTTCTGGCTTTGTGCTCACAGGGTATATATGACCATCCCCAGCGATTCTCTGCGGCAGCAGGTCCAGGCCGATTTCCGCTCTGCAACACGGACTTTTTCCCAGGCAGGCAGCCCGATTTCTGTTTCCCTCTGGCAAAGCCAGGGCTAGGTCCCTGCCTGGCCCCAGATGGCTGCGGAAGCTGCAGACATCCTGCCATCCTGCCCAGGCCCCTCCCAGCCGCGCCAGTGGTGTAGGGGCATCATGCGAGGTTCCCAATCTTGCGACCTGGGTTTGAATCCCGGCTGGCACATCTCCTGCTCTCCCTTTGGCATCCCAAAAGTCCCTCTGCTTTTGCCCTCCTGGGGTAAAGATGGCAAAGGAGCCAAAGGATCTTTCCCTAGGGCCTCCTGGCAGTGGGAAAAGGGGCGACGAGGGCGGGATTCGAACCCGCGCGTGCAGAGCACAATGGATTAGCAGTCCATCGCCTTCACCACTCGGCCACCTCGTCTCGGTGGGGGGGCGGCACCCACAGCCGTCCCTGGGTGGGCTCGAACCACCATCCTCATAACCCAGAGGCCAGTGGATCAAAACCAGTGGTGTAGGGGCATGACGTGAGGTTTCCAATCTTGAGACCCTGGTTCGAATTCTGGCTGGCAGAATTCCTGCTCTCCCTCTTGAAATCCAAGAGGTGTGGACAGCTCAGTGGCTGTGCTGGTCTTTTCTGGGGCAAGGAGCAGCAGAAGGATGCATGAGAGAGTTGGACACATCTTCTCTTTCATGAAAACGTAAGACAAGTGTTGGGAACATTTGGATAAATCCTGTCAGAAAAACATGGCTTCTGTGTGCTTTTGCATTGTGGAAACAATCCTGTACTCCTTCTCAAAAGCACCAGCTTTCCAAGCTAAGTCACTGTTTAGAATGGCATTCCTCCCCACTCCTTTCTCACACCTTTAGCTGTAAGCTACAGTAGACAGGCCATTTAGTCCAAATATGCATTATATACCTTCACAATGATTCAATAGTCCTCGTTGGAATTCACACTTTACCAGGAAGTATCTTTTGCTAGCCCAGAGGGCTCCATGTGCCCCGGCCATTCAGAATTGGTGCGGATGCATTACTTAGGGTCTGAGTCTAGATGAGCTTATGAGTTCATGAATAGTTTCTCAGTAGCTTGAATTTTCTTGTTTAAGCAGACCTGGAGATGGGTTCAAGTTACTCAGCTCAAGTGTCAGTACACTGCAATTAGAAATATTGTAATCTCATTGTCACTGTATGATTGGCTGATCTTCCTTTATCTGTTCTGTATGTGACGACCTCAGAATCTCACTGTAATGTCTGCACTCTGTCATCAATTGCTCTGTACCTGTGTACGTGACCGGGAGGGTATACAATTCCCTGTCGTTGTACTGAAACCTTGCAGGAAGTCCACCTCTGCCTGCCCGGTAATTGTGAGTACGGACCCACAGGGAACCTTGGCCAAACAATAAAGCTGCAGGTGGTCTGAACGCTTGATTTTTCCCACGAACCCGAGTTTTATTTCCTCCTCACAAATTGAAATTCCGGGATTTTCTGACACAAGCCACTCCAGATCAGGCTGAAGCCCCATCTAGTCCAGCACACTCCATGCACAGAGCGCAAACCAGCTGCACACAGGGTCCCTCCAGCAAAAGAGAGCCATGCCTCCCCGTCGGGGAATCAAACCCCGGTCTCCCGCATGACAGGCGGGGAGACTCACCACTATGCTAACAAGGAGGGACCTGAAAATCTATGTTGCCCCACCTTATTTATTTTCCTGATTTCCATTCCACTGTTTCTTGACACCAACCTCATAAGTGGCTTATTTCACTCTCCTCTTACTGCTAGAAATCCCTCCTTTTTTCTCACAAAGAACTCAGCGCAGCCTACATCATTCCCCTCCTCCTGCTTGCAGTGTTATCCCCACAGCAACAACAACCCTGCGAGGTAGGTTGGGCGGGGGGTCTGCGACCAGCCCAACCTCCCCTGGGCCCTCCATGGCTGGGTGGGGACGCGGCTGCCTGGGTCCCCATTCTGCGCTCGGAACGAGGCCTCCATGCCGGCTCCCTTGGTGCTTCCGCCTGTCCGAGAAAAGGGGAACTGGAGCTCGCGTGGCCTGGAAGGGATGCCCCTGCCGATGAAGCCTGTGATCGCCCGTGCCTGTTTGCAGCCCCATCGCATTGTTGGCCCATATTCAGCCAACAATCTGCTTCTGCTTCTGTATATCGCTTGCTCAACTGCTTATGTGATTCTGTAACTCCCCATTGTCGCCATTGTTCTCATTCTTGTCAAAAACTGATTGTATTGTTCCCCATTTGCCAAAAGCGGATTGTGAAGGTATAAAGATCTCCTTCCAACTCTGTTCAAGCACCGCATTCTCCTATGAATGTTGGTCCCTGCTGCAGGAATAAATCTCCTCTTTACTTTACCATCCGGTCTCTGGCCTCATCTGTAACACCGCGGGTACAACACTCAGAAGGGGCAAGGAAGGCCCTCCACTGCCCCGCACACACCAAGAAAAGGAGGCTGTTTCTGCCTGGTCTCGAACCAGGGACCTTTCGTGTGTGAGGCGAACGTGATAACCACTACACCACAGAAACCGCTCTGTGCCCAGCAGCCTTCTTCCCACACACAACTGCGGGCACCTGTCCAGCCTGGGGTGACACATCAGTGTCCCTGGAAGCTGTTGCCAGAGGCAGCAGCAGGATGAGAAAGCAACCTGGGGGTCTCTTTTCCCTGGAGATGCACATTGCTGAGGCAGGTCGAGGGTGTCCAGAAGGTCACTTGTGCAAGGAGTCCCCAGTGATTTTCTTGGAGAGCTGCCCAGGCCGCTCTTCCGCTCTGCCACCGGGACTCTTGCCTGGCCAGGCAGCCTGGTGGCCGCTTCCCCCTGGCAAAGCCAGGCCTCGGTCCCTGCCAGGCACCGGTTTGCTGGGGAAGCTGCAGGCTTCCTGCCATCCTGCCCAGGCCCATCCCGGCCGCGCCAGTGGTGTAGGGGCATCATGCGAGGTTCCCAATCTTGCGACCCGGGTTCGAATCCCGGCTGGCGCGTCTCCTGCTCTCCCTTTTGCAATGCAAGAGGTGAAGACAGCCCAGGGGGAAACCCTCAACTGGCTGTGCTGTTTTTACATGCCACCCCTGGTAAGCATGTAAGGAACAGAGCACTTGGTCAGCAGGCAGGAAGCCCCGGGCTGCCTCAACCTGCAGGAATTTCTCCAGTTCCCTTTGAAGCCACCCAAACTGGTGGCCTTCCTTGTCTGCTCTGCTCTGCGCAGCTCTGCTCTGTCTGCATGGCAGGATGGCCGGACCGCTCCCCTGGTCTCCAGTGTCTGGCTGGCAAAAGGCTCTCCCAGCCCTGGGGACGCTGCGTTTCTGTGGTGCAGCAGCCGTCACATTTGTCTGACACGCAACAGGTCCCTGGATTGAAGCTGGGCAGAAACAGGGCTTTTTCTCTGCAGCCAGAGCCAAGACAGTGGCTGGAAAGCAGAGATACCTTGGTAAACCAAGATTTTGGCCAAAAGTGATCAGAAAGATCTGGTCAGAAAGAACAGGGGTTTTTTTAGTCGCTAAATAATAAACATAGAAACAGAGCGAGTCAGAAGGGGTCTTCCGGGCCATCTAGCCTGACCCCCGACTCTAGCCAGCTCCGCTCACGACATGCCCACCATGGGCATGTCCAGCCTATCTTTGAACACCCTCACCGATGGGGCCTCAACCACCTCCATGGAAGCCCATTCCACACCCTCGGGGTCCTAACTGTCAGGAAGTGCTTCCTGGCATCTAAAGGGAACCTGGGTTCCCTGAGCTTTGCTCCATTGGAGTGCGTCTTGCCTTCCTCTGCAGGGGAGAACAGGTCTCTACCCATCTCCATGTGACATCCCCTCACATACCTGTATGTCGCCAACAGATTCCCTCTGAGTCTCCTCTTTTCCAGGCTGAAGAGACCCAGTTCCCTCAGTCTCGCCTCATACCCCATCCCCTGCAAACCGGCCACCAACCTTGTGGCCCTACGCTGCACTGACTCTAACCTGGCTATATCCTTTCTATAATGAGGGGCCCAAAACTGTGCACAATACTGCAGTTGTGGGCACACCAGAGTCATATAGAGTGGCAGTAATACCTCTCTCGATCTAGAAACCACGCTTCTGGCTATGCAACCAAGGGTGGTGTTCGCCCTCTTGACCACCGCATCACACTTCTGGCTCATGTTTAGCCTGCAGTCAACCAGCACCCTGAGGTCCCTTTCACAAGTGCTGCTCTCCGGCCACTTGTTACCTAACCTGTACTTATGACTCCCAGTCCAATGCCCTGAGGAGCCCCTCGACTTCAAGGGGGGGTGACTCTAATCTGTGCCCCTAAGTCCCCAGCCTCATCTAATCTCCTATGCAGATATCCCCCGTCCTGCTTTGGGGAGAACACAGAGGCAAAATAGTCATTTAGCATCAGTGCCTGTTCCCTCATATCAGTCACTGGATCTCCTTCCTCCTTATTTTGTGGTCCCACCACTTGTCTCCCCTTCCTCTTCCTATTTACATGCTGAAAGAAGCCCTTTTTGTTGCTCTTCGTATTCTTGGCAAGTCTCAGCTCGAAATCAGCCTCAGCCTTAGGATCCTTCTGCAACAGGCCTCCCCGCCCCATACCCTTTTGTCTATTTCCCCAGTACCCATTTCCTAACCTCCCTTTTGAGTGCCATCCACCCCTCCTCAACTCCCTCACCTTCCAGTAACCTACCCAGGAGACTTTCCCCAGTCTGGCCTGCAGTTGGCCAGAGTTGGCCCTCTTGAAGTCCCAGCTTCTAGTGCTCGACCTGCTGCACGTCCCCAGTCCCCTGATCTCAAAGCAAAGGATGGAGTGGTCACTCGCATCCAGAGCTCCCCTAATCTGCACCCCATCTATCAGCTCCCTGTGGGTCAAGACCAAGTCAAGGATTTTCCCACACCCCCATCGCCTCCCAGACCCTCTGCGTGAAAAACCCTCCCTCTATAGCGTCTAGGAAGTGACGTGACCTGGCCGTTGCCGCTGAGTGAGTCTCCCAACTAGTATCTGGGAGATTGAAATCTCCCGTCATTACCATGTCCCTCCCCCGAGATATCCTTTGACTCTGGTCTGTCAGGACATTGTCCAGGGTCTCAAGTCGACCCGGAGGGCGATAACATACCCCCTCCCCTCTTTCCATTCCTGTCCTTTCTAACCAAGACATACCTCTTTATGTTTACATTCCAGTCTTGCCTTTTGTCCCAGCAAGTTTCCATGATCCCCACCAGGTCATGCCCTCCTATTCCCAGGAAAGCCTCAAGCTCTTCCTGCTGATTACCCGTGCTCCTAGCATTGGTGTACATGCACATCGGCTCCTTCCCACAGATCCCGTTCTTTGGGTCCCCCAGCCTCCTCCTTCCTCCCATCTTCCCTGATTCCAGAACACTTTTCTAGGAGTCCTGCCATCCCCTGCAGTACCTCTAACACCCTGGTCCCCAAACCCTGGCCTGTTCCCCTCACTTGTCCAATCAGGACAAGTTTCTGGGGGGGATGAACCTCCCCCAGCTCCGTTGAAAGCCTTCTGGATGAAGCTCGTTGGAGCATCTTCAAAGGACCTTTCCCCCATCCTTGTGAGGTGCAACCTGTCCCTCGACAGCAGTCCATCAGCAAGAACCCGGGTGCCGTGGTCGAGGAACCCGAAGCGTTCCTTCTGGCAGCACACCCTAATCCAGTCGTTCACCTTGGCGACCCTCCTTTCCCTGCCTGGCCCAAATTCCCGAACTGGTAAGATAGATGAGAAGGCCACAAGGGCCTTCAAGTCCCGGATTTTCTTGGCCAGAGCTTCAAAGCCCCTGGTGATCCCACCCACCCACTGCCGGGCTGTGACATTTGTCCGCACATGGGTCCCCAGAAGTGCCTGGTGACCCCCCACAGGAAGAAGACATTACTCTCTGTCACCGGCTGGATGCATGCGCCCAGCAGGCGGCGACCTTCTGTCCGTGTCCGGGGCGAGGGCGGCTGACTAACAGGGTGAAGGCACCGGGACCCAGGCAGACGGGGCGTGGAAGGGCAAGCCCAGCACACAGTCCAAGGTCAAGTCAGGGGTCAATATACTAGGCAAGTCTGTAGAGATGGCAGCGCAGTCCAAAGCAAGCCAAGGGTTGGAGAACCGAGGAAGGCAGATCAGTCAGGGAGAGAAGAGGTGCAGGCAGGACCCGGGAGCGGCGTTCCAGGTCTAACAGACCAGGAAGGGCTTCACTAACCTCAGGAGACCTTGCTGCCAAGGCAGCTTCTGAGGGGAAGAGCTGGTTCTTCTATAGCGCTTCCCCAGGGCTCCCCAGGTGGAACCCACGAGCGCCCCGGCAGCTGCAGTGGGCTGAGGACAGAGTCCTGCAACCGCCAGAGCTGCTCCGCCAGCCCTTGCCCAGCAGAGGGAGCCCTGAAGCTGCCCAGAACCTCACACCGTCCTTGCCTCACAGCAGGGAGGCACAGCACCGCCTTGGTGCCCGTAGAAGGAGGCGACTGCTGGTAGTATGGAGGAGGCAACCACAGGAAGGCTTGGCCCAGCTCCCGTCAAAAAGACCCTTCACCAGTCCCCAGAGGGTAACTCAGAAGAGGAAAGGGAGGCCATCTGCTCACCCTGCTACAAGAAAAGGAGGCTGTTTCTGCCTGGTCTCGAACCAGGGGCCTTTCGCGTGTGAGGCGAACGTGATAACCGCTACACCACAGAAACCGCTCTGTGCCCAGCAGCCTTCTTCCCACACACAACTGTGGGCACCTGTCCAGCCTGGGGTGACACATCAGTGTCCCTGGAAGCTGTTGCCAGATGCGGCAGCAGGATGAGAAAGCAACCTGGGGGTCTCGTTCCCCCAGAGATGCGCATTGCTGAGGCAGGTTGAGGGTGTCCAGAAAGTCTCTTGTGCAAGGACTCCCCAGTGATTTTCTTGGAGAGCTGCCCAGGCCGCTCTTCCGCTCTGCCACCGGGACTCTTTCCCGGCCAGGCAGCCTGGTGGCCGCTTCCCCCTGGCAAAGCCAGGCCTCGGTCCCTGCCAGGCACCGGTTTGCTGGGGAAGCTGCAGGCTTCCTGCCATCCTGCCCAGGCCCCTCCCGGCCGCGCCAGTGGTGTAGGGGCATCATGCGAGGTTCCCAATCTTGTGACCCGGGTTCGAATCCCGGCTGGCGCATCCCCTGCTCTCCCTTTTGCAATCCAAGAGGTGAAGATGGCCCAGTGGGAAACCTTCAACTGGCTGTCTGGGCTTGTCTTTTCCTGGGACAGAGGGCAGAAGAAGGAAGTGGGGGCTGGCCCAGCATGTCTTCTTGTGCTAAAATATATGACAAGCTATGCTGGATGAGGCCCAAGGTCCGTCGAGTCCAGCCCTCTGTACACACGGAGGCAAACCAGCTGCCCACAGGGTCCCTCCGGCGGGAGAGACGCAAGGCCCCCCCAGCCGAAGCTCCTCAGCAACGGGTGCGTCAGGCAGGCCCCCTCTGCTGAAGGAGGGAGCACGTGGCCCGCAAGACTAATAGCCCCCGACTGCCTCATGCTCCGGGAATTTCTCTGGTCCCCTTTGAAAGCCATCCATCTGCTCTGCCCAGCCCTGATCTGACCACATGGCAGGATGGCTGGACAGCCGCACTGGACCCCGGGGTCTGGCGAGGGAAAGGGGGCTGCTGGTCAGGGGAGGCTGCTGTCCCATTTGCCTGACATGCAATAGATTCCTGGATCAAAGCTGGACAGAAACAGGGCTTTTTCTCAGCAGCCAGAGCCAAAAGAGTGGCTGCAAGGAAGGAAAATGAGGAGCAAGCCAGAAGACAGGGCGGAGAGCGATCTGTCCAGGTGTCAGAAGGAACTGCTTTTCTTTCCAATGTTTCTGCGTAATGTTTGGAGTCTGATGGCTACATGGAGGATGAAACCAGAGAAAGGCTTCGCCTTCGCTCTCTTCTTCGAACTCCTCTTTTTTTCCAAATTTTATTATTTTCTCTACAAATCTAAACGTAAAACAACAATTATTCCCGAGACATCGGACATACTGGGTTGACATCTTACTCTTTTTTACAATCAATAACCATATTCAATTCTACATATAGTCCCATTTCTCTAACCAATAATAAAAGAGTTCCAAGTTTGATAGAAGTATGTATCTTCCTTCTTATTCAAAGACAAAGTCAATCTGTCCATTTCTGTGCAATCCAAAATCTTTTTAAAAATCAGCTCTTCCTCCAGTGTTGGGCAAATGCAATCCTTGCCGCAGTAATTACATTTAAGATCAAATATATACATTGTTTATCAAAGTCATCAGGAATAATGCCTAATAGAAACACTTCAGGTTTAAATATTAAAGGTTTTTGTAGCATTTCCTCAAGCCATTTATGTATTTTAACCCAGTATTTTTTTGCCTTAACACAAGTCCACCACATATGATAAAAAGTACCAGGTTTGTGCTTACATTTCCAACATCTATTTGACATATTTGGGGACATTTTTGCTATTCGGTGATAAATACCATCTAGAAAACATTTTATAAAGGTTTTCTTTATATGAAATTGCTAAGGTTATCTTAATATTTCTTTCCCATAGCTTTTGCCATTTCTGTAACTCAATATTATATCCAAATTTTTGTGCCCATGTTATCATAGTTTCCTTAACTTGTTCTTCCATTTTCATGTCCAAAATAAAATTATACAATCTTTTAATCATTTTTTCCTCTGATTTTAAAATCATTTGATCAAATGTTGTTAGTTCCTTATAAAAACCATACATTCTATAGTCTTTAGTATATCTCGATTGTATTTGTACCTTGTGCCACCAAGAAAGATCAATACCCTGTTCCTGTAGTTCTTGATTCGGTTTCAGTTTTTCATCATTATCTAAAATATCATCATATCTCACAATCATATTAAAGTTCAATGCATTTTGATATGTAAGAGCTTCCATAGGAGTAAGCCATCTCGGCAACTTAGTATAAAGCTTTGTCTTTAGCTTTTCTGTAGTGTCTGTAAATTCTCCATTGATTATTATTCTGGCAGTCTGTTTTTGATAAATACTTGATATTGCATTAATAAATTTTCCATCAAATTCCATTTGTTCTAATTGCCGTTTCATGAATTGCCAGTTAACATTATCAAAGGCCTTTTGTGCATCTAGAAACAATAGTGCCATCGATTTTTCAGAATGGATTTCATAGTATTCTAAGATATCCAAGATAATTCTCACATTTTGATCTGTATGTATAAAGTCTATTAGGTATTTCTTCAGTCTTTCTGCCATTACAGAGGCAGAAATTTTATAATCCACATTTAGAAGTGATATAGGTGTATAGTTTTGAATCTGTGTCAAGTCCGTGTCTTCTTTCGGAATTAAGGTAATGTTTGCCTCAGTCCAAGTATTTGGTATTTTAGCATCTAACAATACAGCATTGCATATATCCTTCAGAGGTGTACATAAGATTCCTTCAAAACATTTATAATACTCTGCTGGTAGTCCATCCTGGCCAGGGGTTTTATCATTCTTTTGCCTCTTAATTGCCTCAAATACTTCTGTCATTGTTATTTCCTCATTTAATATTTTTTGATATTTCTCCGGCAGTTTTGGTAGATTTTCCTTTTGAATATATTCATAAATCTTCTCAACTGATATTTCTTTAGCTTGGTATAGCTTTGTAAAGAAGTCTTCCACTATTTTCTTAACTGACGTGCTTTGTACCTGTGTTGTCCTCCTCCATCTTTCAACTTGAGCATTAATCTCTTTTCTCTTTCCTTCTTTAATTTCTAGGCTAACCATCTCCCTGGTTTGTTAGCATTTTCAAAAAAATTCTGTTTAGTCGATTTCATTTGCTTAGCTAGTTCATTTGTATCTAAAAGATTCAATTTATGTTTTAGAGCGTTCATCTGTATCTTGAGGTCCTTTTTCGAAGGGTCTTCCTGTACTCCTGTTCAAGCTTCGTCAGCTCATCTATTAGTTTAAGTTGTTCTTGTTTTCTCTTTTTATTTATTTTTGCTGGCTAGGTTATAATCAAGCCTCTAACATATGCTTTAGCAGTGTCCCAGACATTTTGTGGGGAGGGTACTTCAACTTTATTTTCTTGGGGGGAAAAATTAATTCCTTTGTTATTTCTTCTTTAAAATTTTTATCTTTTAATAAAGATTTATTGAGTGTCCATCTAGGTGTTTTATTGTTTCTTTCACGGTCAGGATCAGCCCAGACATTTGTATCTTTTTCAGCTTCCAACAAATCTGGAATTAAATCTGGGGTTATCCAAATCGTATCAATTCTAGACCATGACCTATGTCTGTTAGAGTAAAAAGTATACTTGGCTGAAGTTGTATTTTTGTATCTCCAGACATCTGTTAGTCTAAATTCCTCTAATATATTAAAGAAGGACTTTGGAAATATTCTCCTTCCTTTCTTCCCATTAATGTCCCTTTTGCGGTCTATTTTTTTGTCAACCGTTGCATAAAAGTCTCCCATTAAGCACAAAGCTTGATACTCAGTTTGTAAGAGTAGAGTATGCAATTTTTGGTAAAAGGCTTCTTGGTGGTCATTTGGTGCACAGATCACCACTAGAAGCACCTTTTTTTTTTTTTTAATTGTCACTTCCACCAATAGAATTCCACTGTCTTCATCTGAAAAAATAGACTTAGGATCCAATTTTTCTTTAATATATAAAGCCAAACCTCTTTTCTTTTGATGAGTGGAAGATATAAATAACTTGCCAAGGTTTGGACGTTCCAAAAGTTTGTGGTGTTGTCTTTTTATGTGTGTTTCTTGTAAACAAATTACATCTAATTTCAGTTTTTGAAGTTGAGAGAAAGTCCTTTTCCACTTAGAAGGTGAAATTGATCTATTTATGTTCAGAGAAAATAACTCAATTATTCCTTCCATTTTAGGAGCAGTATTTATTTTATTTATATATATATATATATATATATATATATATATATATATATATATATATTTGTACTTAGGTTTCACGCGTCTACCTTTTCTCATTTCTTTTGGCTCTAATAACTGTTCGTCCTCTTGCTGGTCTATAGTTGCTATTTCTCCTTCTTCCGGATGGTAAGATGTTACAGCCATAGCCTCGCCAGTTTTCCTTCCTTTCTTTTCTTCAGTCTGCTCTTCGTCTTCAAATGAACTTCTAAAGTTTTCATAAAATTCTTGGGCTTCAAAGATTGAATCCAGTCTGAATCTTGTGGAATTCCAAGTAAAAAATATCCCTTCTGGTACTATCCTTCTGAACATAATTCCTTTTGTTATTGACTTGGAAGTGAGAAATTGATACTTCTTCCGTCCTCTGATTCTCCACGGTATTTGTTTCAAAACAATTACATCATGTTCATCATCAAATTTTAATGGTTTATCGCGTGAAGCTCTGAGGACATGATCTCTTACAGATCTTTTTGTAAACTTAAGATGAACTTCCCTCGGAAGTTTATGCCTTCCTATTTTGAGTCGAATATCTCTAAGTTGGTTATTCATGTCCAAAATATGACTGTCCAGGTTATCCAATCTTTCATTTTGTTCTGAGGCCAATTTTTGAATGGCATTTTGAATAGACTCTTGAGGCGCTAGCATTGCCAAGAGTGTCATCTGTAAGTCTTTTTGATATTTTTCCAGATCCACAGTTTTTGATTGATGTGTTGGGCTTTGCATCGTGGACGTGGGTGCCAATGATGACACATGAATTTTTTTCATGATGAAAAATTTATTAGAACAATTTATTAGAACAGCCTGTTATAATGCATAATGGCCACAAGGTGGCAGCAAAGAGTCACAAAAAAATTAGGTAGACAATGTAACTGTTATAAGATAAAGTAGCCACAGGGTGGCAGCAAAGAGTTATTTGTTGTTATAACAAAAGAAATAGTTTCATGCACGAACTCCAGAAATGATCAGATCGCCACGTCGGCATACAGAAGCAAAACAAAGAGAAATCCTTTTCTACCGATTAATGTACAATAAGCTCAAATGTGATTCTTCGCCTTGGGGAGAGTAAACAGAAAGAGTCTCTTCTTTTCCAAGTTTCAAATTTTCCCAGTTTCACTTAATCTCTCCTAAGTTTGTTGCCACTTCAACTCTGCGGCGGGAGGGGGAGTTTCCTCCCTCCATTGTTAAGAAGGGCTGTTCATTTTAGGTTGGTGCTTGTTTCACGAGTTCTCTTAAGGGCAACATTTTGAGGAGAATATTTGCTCACCCAGCAGGTCCGATGTCCACTGTTAAGTCTTCGCTGACAGCTCGTGAGGGGGAGCACCCTCTCGTCCCGTTCACTGAGAACCCACGAGCTTCTCCCGCTGGGGGGGCGACCGCTGCCCCCCACTAGCCAGACATCTGCTCGGGCCTCTAATCCTTGCCCCGACGGGGCTTGGATGGGCCTCCCCAGGCCCCCTGCAGAGCGGATTTTGCACGATGTACGGAGCTCCCCGTCGCTGCCGATGTTGCTGCGACGTCAGCCGGAGGTCCAGAGCCACTCTCGCTGAGCTGCTCTTGAGCAACGCGTGGGAAAAGGAGGCGGCCCCTTTCCTCTGCTTGGAGCCTGCACACCCAGGAAGCAGCCGGGCATCCTTTTCGGAATCACCCTGGGCCATGCGGGGCCGATGCTGAAGCCCAGAGGGGTCAGCTCCTGGCTCAGCACCCCCTTTGGTAGCTCAGCTGGTAGGGCACCCCCAGGCATCCTTGCTGCCGGTTCAACTCTGGCTCGGAGGAGAGCTCTGCTTCGATCCTCACAGAATACCAGGGCTGCTCACTGCACGATTCCCAGTTGAACCATCCCTGAGGGACGGATATCCAGTTGCATCTTGAACAACTCTAGTGTCAGAGAATCCACAACCTCCCTGGATCATTGGATCCCTTTTCATACCCCTCTAACAACAATAAAAGAACCCCAGAGTGCTGCAGCAAGGACTTAGATGTGATCCTTCCATTAATGCGGCCTAAAATAGCACGTGCCCCTTCTGTAGCCACGTCACATTGAGGACGTTTGTTGTCAAAATGCCACCAGGCAAGAGAAGAATTCTGCATGAGAAAGCTCCGGTCTGACACTCCCCACAGAGCTGCTTCAGCTGCCCGGGGGGGGGGGGGTCCACGCCCTCCTGCTGCCCCAGATTGAGACTTACAAGGGTCAAGGGCGGCCCTCTGCCCACCCCCAACCCCACAAGAAAAGGAGGCTGTTTCTGCCTGGTCTCGAACCAGGGGCCTTTCGAACCAGGGGCCTTTCGCGTGTGAGGCGAACGTGATAACCGCTACACCACAGAAACCGCTCTGTGCCCAGCAGCCTTCTTCCCACACACACCTGCCAGCACCTGTCCAGCCTGGGGTGACACATCAGTGTCCCTGGAAGCGGTTGCCAGAGGCAGCAGCAGGATGAGAAAGCAACCTGGGGGTCTCGTTCCCCCAGAGATGCGCATTGCTGAGGCAGGTTGAAGGGGCAGGTAAGGCGGCCTCCTCAGGCACACGGCGGCTGCCCCGGGGATCCCTCCAGCAGAGGGGTGCAAGGCCTCTTCTGGCCAAGCGCGTCACCAACAGGCATGTGAGGCGGCCAGCGCTGAGGAAGGCAGCCGCCGCCGCCTGCCTCGCCCTCCAGGAATTTCTCCGGTCCCCGTTTAAAGCCACCCAGATTGGTGGCTGTTGCTGACCGCTCTGGGCAGGGCTGTCCAGCTGGAGGGAGCCTGGTTTCTTTCACATTTGCCCAGCGCCCCACGTGTCCCTGGACCTCAGCAGTGGCTTCCCTAGCCAGACACCGGAGTCCCGGGAGCTGTCTGGCCATCCTGCCATGTGGACAGATCAGGGCTGCGCAGAGCGGACTCTGAGCGGGTCAAAGCCAACTCAGGGAAGGATCGGAGGGGTCCCTCCCTGGCCCCTCACTCCGATCTGGGCGGATGGGGGCAGGCCCACGCTTTGAATGGGGTGGGTTGTGTGTATGAAGGGCTCTCTCCATGGGCCATAATCCTCTCTTAGATGGCGCTGCCTGGAGCCCCGAAGGAAAGGTTTTGCAGGGTGCCAGGAGGTGAACGGTTCTGTCCGGGTTGGTGCACAACTCTGGTCCCTCTGGTCCCTCTGCCCCACAAGAAAGGGAGTCTGTTCCTGCCTGGTTCCGGACCAGGGCCCTTTTGCGTGTGGGGCGAACACGATAACCGCTGCACCACAGAAACGCTGCCTCCTCCAAGGGAAAGAGGGTCCCCCCTTGCCATCGCTTGGGGTGCGTTGTGCTCAGAGCGCATATATGACCACCCCCAGCGATTCTCTCTGGCAGCCAGCCCAGAAACCCTCCTCCAGGCCTCCTGCATTCACACAGGAGGAGCAGGAAGGGGAGCGGGGAGAGCCCTTGTCCCTCCCTGGTGGTCCAGTGGTCAGGATCTGGCGCTCTCACCGCCAAGGCCCGGGTTCGATTCTCGGCCAGGGAAGCCTTTTGCCCCCTCTCTGCCTCCCAGGACATGGAGATGAACCACCGCGAGGAAGGCACCGGTCCCTCTTTGGTGTTCTTCTCACAGCAGCAGCATCTGAATATCCACAGCCAGAGATCCTTCCTGGCAGTCCCGGTCTCTGTGGCGCAATCGGTCAGCGCGCCTGGCTGTTAACCAGGAGGATGGTGGTTTGAGCCCACCCAGGGACGGCTGCGGGTCCCCCCCCACGAGACGAGGTGGCCGAGTGGTGAAGGCGATGGACTGCTAATCCATTGTGCTCTGCACGCGCGGGTTCGAATCCCGCCCTCGTCGACACTTTTTCCATGACAGAGGCCCTGGGGAAAGATCCTTTGGCTGCTTTGCCATATTTACCCCAGGAGGGCAAATGCAGAGGGACCACCTGTGCCCGCTAGGAGCTGAGCACAAGCCCCCAGCGTGTCCCGCTCCCGTGATGCCACTACCTGACTGGCGCAGCTGATGGGGCCGAGCAAAGAGGGCAAGAGGGTCTCCAGCTCCCCCTGGAGGCCGGGCACTTTGTGCTACCTGCACACCCGGCCTGCCCAAGGGAAGCTGCCACGGGGCGGCCTGGCCAGGAAGCCCCTGATGTGGATGCAGCACAGAGCTGGCCCTGGGCCTGGTGCCGGAGGAATCAGCACGGAGCCCGCTGGCAGGGTGGGAAGCCATCCCCTTCCCTTCCCTTCCCTTCCCTTCCCTTCCCTTCCCTTCCCTTCCCTTCCAGAGGCAACAGGAAGAGCAGCAGCCCCGTATCAGCGGGTGGTTTCTGCCCGTGCTGGGTAGGGACGATGGGACCTCTTGGCCAGAGTCTGCGCCATGAATCCAGATGTTGTTCGGTGTGATTTTAAATCTTCTCTGTGATAGCCTCCTCATCCAGGAATACATTCAGCCCCCCTATAAGCCATCCAGATTGGGGGCCATCCCCACTTCCCATGGCAGGGGATTCATGGTTTAACTACATGTTTTGTGAAGACTCTCCCAAATCTTACAGCAATCAGATTTATGGTGTGACCCCAGGTTTTAGAGCAGACACAGAGCGGGTCAAAGCAAACTCAGGGAAGGATCGGAGGGGCCCCTCCCCAGCCTCTCACTCCAATCTGGGCAAATGGGGCAGGCCCACACTTTCAATGGGGAGGGTTTCTGGTGTGAAGGGCTCTCTCCATGGACCATCTTTCCCTCTTGGACGGCGGGAATGGAATGGAAAAGCGAAAGGCCAAGATCTTGCTCCCTTAATTTCAATCCCTGTGTGATCTCACTTGGACTAGTGTGTTCAGCTCTGGTTGTTTACCTGAAAAAGGCACAACGGAGCTGGAAAAAGGACCAAGAATGGCAACGGAAATTATCGGGGAGTTCAAGCATCCCCATGAGGCATGCCCGCAAAAACTGGGATTGTTTCTCTCAGAAAAGGCTAGTCAGGGGAGATCTGATTGCAGTGTTTAAAATGGCATGTGGTGTGGAGAAAGTGTTTCCCCCTCCCATAACACTAAAACCCGGGGTCACCCCATGAAACAGACTGGTGGAAAGTTTAGGAGAGATAAAGGGAAGGCCTTCCTCAAAAAGTGTATAGTTAATCTGTGGAATTCACTGCCGGGGGAGTGGTGATGGCTGCCGAGCTGCCAAGTGGCTGGTCTTATGTTTTCATGAATGAGAAGATATGTCCAACTCTCTCAGACACCCTCCCGTGGCTCTCTGCCCGAGGAAAGGCCAGCACAGCCCAGCCAGGCAGAGGTTTCTGACGGTGCCGTCTTCCCCTCTTGGGATGCAAAAGGGAGAGCAGGGGATGCGCCAGCCGGGATTCGAACCCGGGTCGCAAGATTGGGAACCTCGCATGATGCCCCTACACCACTGGCGCGGCCGGGAGGGGCCTGGGCAGGATGGCAGGAAGCCTGCAGCTTCCGCGGCCATCTGGGGCCTGGCGGGGACCGAGGCCTGGCTTTCCTGGGGGAAGTGGCCACCGGGCGCCTGACCGGGAAAGAGTCCGTGTGGCACAGCGGAAAAGCACTTGGGCCAGCTGTCCAAGAAAATAGCTGGGGATGGTCATATAAACGCTCTGAGCACAAAGCACCCCAAGCGATGGCAAGGGGGGACCCTCTTTCCCATGGAGGAGGTTGTGTCTCTGTGGTGTAGCCTTATCACATTCGCCTCACACGCAAAAGGTCCCTGGTTCAAAACCAGGCAGAAACAGCCTCCTTTTCTTGGTGTGTGGGGGATACAGGAGGGCCACCTTGCCCCTTATGAATCCCAATGTGGGGAGAGGTGTGGGGCGCTGGCTCCCAGGCAGCCCAAGCAGCTCAGCTGGGAAAGCGGCTGTGCAGGCCCTTCAGTCACGTGCTTTGGGAAAGCTTCCATGGCGCCCCCTTTTGGCCAGGCCCGTTCATGGCAGGCAGAGCTGCAGGGAATTCCTCTCTTGCCTGTTGAATTTTGACAAGCTGAATATGAGCCTACAATGCGATGGGGCTGCAAAAAGGGCACGTGTGATTGCAGGCTTCATCGACAGGAGTATCCCTTCCAAATCAGGCAAACTCCAGTTCACCTTTCTCAGCACAGGCTCCAGCTATAGGAAGTCAGATTTCAGCTCAATTTCAGGAAAAATGTTCAAGCAGTCCATGAACGGTCCCCGTGACCCTGGGAGCTTGTGGGACCTCCCACACTGGAGGTGTTCAGACGCAACTGGCAGCCATCCAAGACGGATGATCCAACCGGGAATCCTGCACTGAGCAGGTGGCCTTCTGGCCTCTTCCCCCAAGAAAAGGAGGCTGTTTCTGCCTGGTTTCGAACCAGGGACCTTTTGCGTGTTAGGCAAATGTGATAACCGCTACACCACAGAAACCGCTCTGTGTCCAGACACCTTCTTCCTGCAGGAAACTGTCCGTTGGGGATCCCACATCAATGCGGCCAGATGCTGTTGCCAGACATGGCAGCAGTAGAAGAAAGCAACCTTCACTCTGCCATTTTTCTCTCCCAAACCGTCCTTCTTTGGTGGCTGGAGCAGCTGCATTGCTGGCCAGGAAGGAGCTGGGGATTCCTCCTGGACTAGCCCTGGGCCATGCTGGATCGATGCTGAAGCCCAGAGGTGTCGGCTCCAGGCTCAGCGCCCCTTCGGTAGCTCAGCTGGTAGAGCGGAGGACTGTAGGGCACCCCCCACCCCAGGCATCCTTAGGCCGCCGGTTCAACTCCGGCTCGGAGGAGAGCTCTGCTTTTATCCCCACAGAATAGCAGAGTGGGAAGGGGCTGGAGGGTCAGGGGTCCCCCCCGCCCCCCGCTGCTCAGTGCAGGACTCCCCGTTGGACCATCCCTCTTGGATGCCTGTCCAGTTGCATCTGAACTCCTCCAGTGTGGGAGAGCCTGCAAGCTCCCTCGGTCATTGGATCCTTTTTTGGACTGCTCCAACAGTCTGGAGATTTTGCCTGATCTGGCTTCCTGTAACTTAGAAACATAGAAACAGAGTGAGTCAGAAGGGGTCTTCCGGGCCATCTAGTCTGACCCCCGGCTCCAGCCAGTTCCACTCATGACATGCCCACCATGTGCATGTCCAGCCTATCCTTGAACACCTGCACCTATGGGGCCTCAACCACCTCCTGAGGAAGCCCATTCCATACCCTCAGGGTCCTAACCATCAGGAAGTATTTCCTGGCAAAAGAGATTGGGGAATGGAACCCCCCGGTCTCCCACGTGACAGGCGGGGATACTCACCACTATACTAACGTGGAGGGACCTTAAAATTCACCTTGGCCAACCTGATTTATTTATTAGATTTACCTCCCACTTTTTCCTGACACTGAACTCAAAAGTGGCTTATTTCATTCTCCTCTTACTGCTAGAAATCCCTCCTTTTTTCTCACAAAGGACTCAGCGCAGCCATCATTCTCCGCCTCCTGCTTGCAGTGTTATCCCCACAGCAGCAACAACCCTGCGAGGTAGGTTGGGCGGGGAGTCCGCGACCGGCCCAAACTCCCCAGTGGCCTCCATGGCTGGGTGGGGACGAGGCTGCCTGTGTCCCCGTCCTGCTCTCTGAACGAGGCCTCCATGCCGGCTCCCTTGGTGCCTTGGTGCCTTGGTGCCTTGGTGCCTCTGCCTGTCCGAGAAAAGGGGAACTGGAGTTCGCCTGGCCTGGAAGGGATGTCCCTGCCGATGAAGCCTGCGATCGCCCGTGCCTGTTTGCAGCCCCATCGCATTGTTGGCTCATATTCGGCTTTTGTCAAAATTCAACAGGGCAAGAGAGGAATTCTCTGCAGCAGCGCATGCAATGAACCGTCCTGGCCAGAAGCGGGCGCCATGGAAGCTTTCCCAAAGCACCTGACTGAAGGACCTTCAAAGATGCTGTTTCAACTGCCTGGGACCCATCCTCCCTCCCACCTCTCCCCACATGGAGACTCAGAAGTGCCAAGGGGGCCTTCCGCTGCCCCCCACTTACCAAGAAAAGGAGGCTGTTTCTGCCTGGTTTCGAACCAGGGACCTTTCGCGTGTGAGGCGAACGTGATAACCGCTACACCACAGAAACGCAACCTCCTTCAAGGGAAAGAGGGTCCCCCCTTGCCATTGAAATGCAGGCACGCCCAGCTGGTGAGCCCTTTTCCCTTGCCAGACCCCGGAGTCCAGTGGGGCTGTCCAGCCATCCTGCCATGTGGACAGATCAGGGCTGGGCAAAGCAGACAATCTGGCTGCCAATTTGGATGGCTTTCAGAGGGGACCAGAGAAATTCCTGGAGGATGAGGCAGTCCGGGGCTATTAGTCTTGCTGCCCACATGCTCCCTCCTTCAGCAGAGGGGGCCTGCCTGATGCACCCGTTGCTGAAGTGCCTGGGCAGGGGGGGCCTTGCACCCCTCCCGCCGGAGGGACCCTGTGGGCAGCTGGTTTGCCTCCGTGTGTACAGAGTGCTGGAGTAGATAGACTTTGGGTCTGATCCAGCACAGCTTGTTGTATGTTTTTGCTAATGAGAAGATGTGCGGGGCTAGCCCTGCTTCCTTCTTCTGCCCTCTGGTCCTGCAAAAGAGCAGCACAGCACGGCCAGGCAACCATTTCCGATGGTGCCGTCTTCACCTCTTCTAATGCAAAAGGGAGAGCAGGGGATGCGCCAGCCGGGATTCGAACCCGGGTCACAAGATTGGGAACCTCGCATGATGCCCCTACACCACTGGCGCGGCCGGGAAGGGCCTGGGCAGGATGGCAGAAAGCCCCACAGCTTCCCCAGCAAACCGGTGCCGGGCAGGGACCGAGGCCCGGCTTTGCCAGGGGGAAGCGGCCACCAGGCTGCCTGGCCGGGAAAGAGTCCGTGTGGCACAGCGGAAGAGCGGCCTGGGCCTGCTGCCAGCGAGAATCGCTGGGGATGGTCATATATACACTTTGAGTGCAAACCCCCCCCAGCGATGGCAAGGAGAGACCCTCTTTCCAGTGGAGGAGTTTGTGCCGGGCACAGACTGGGCTTTTTCTCAGCAGCCAGACCTTAACTGGTGGCTGCAGGCAAGGAAACCCAGAAGAAGCTGCTGGACTGAGTGGAAAGCGTGTCAGGTGTCAGAAGGAACTGCTCTTCTTTTGAAAAATGCTGCATAATGTTTGGTGCCTGATGACTACATGGAGGAAGGCTTCTGCCTGCTCTCCTTGAGCGTCTTTCGAGCAAGCTGTGAGCAAAGGCATCGGCCCCATTTCCTGCAGCCGGGTCCGCACCTGCTCTTGGCCTCTTTGTTCCTCTGTCTCTCCTGCCGTGCAGCCCTCTCTGGGGCTCCCCGGCTCCCCACAGAACGAGGGGCAGACCCGAAGGCTGAGCATGGTGCTGGCTAGGGACTTGGGCCCCGCACAAACACGCACCTTCCTTCCTTCCTTCCTTCCTTCCTTCCTTCCTTCCTTCCTTCCTTCCTTCCACCAGGGCATCCTCCCCGTTTCCTGCGCTGTCCCATTCTGGGTTCCAGGGGGCAGTGAGCGGTGGAGGGGCTGCCACAGATCCCCTGCGCTCTGCCCACATGCCCTTGACTGCTGCCCTCTGCGGCCTTTTGCCCCCAGGCAGGGTCTCCCGGGTGTTCATGTCTAGCTGCCAAGAGTGGAAGGAGGTGCGTTCACACACCATTGTTCAGTGGGGAAAGCGATGGCTGAGGGCGTGCATGAAACCCGCACGTGTGGAGTGCGGGATGAGGAGGCTGTGCTCACAGGTGGGTCCCCATGCCCCCCATCTCTCTGGGGCTCAAGACCCATCCTCTTGGGTAGCAGCCAGACAAGCTGATGGACTACGCCCAAAATGGTCTCTCCATGCCCTTCAGCAGCCCATGGTGGGCATGGCTGTTCTCCGTGCTTTTTGTTGGCTGATCCCATTCCGAAGTGGCCGATTAGGAAGAGCTGAGTTTCTGGCCAGGAAGAAGCTGGCGATCTTTCCTGGAGGTGCTATGAGCCATGAGGGATCAATGCCGACACTCAGAGGTGCCAGCTCCCAGCTCAGCACATCCTTCCATGGCTCAGCTGGTAGAGCGGAGAACTGTCGGGCTCCATCCCAGGCTGACTCTTGTCCCTGGACGCTCCCAAAAGGAACAGCACCCTTGGCATGTGGAACCCCTGTTCCTGGACACGGGGGGCAAAAGGTTACTCCAAGCACCGTCCCTGGGTGGGCTCGAACCACCATCCTCCTGGTTAACAGCCAGGCGCGCTGACCGATTGCGCCACAGAGACCAGGCCGTGCTCCCTCCCTGCCTCCCCCAGCCTGAGGATTCAGGGACAGGGACGGAGGGGGTTCCAAGGGGGACGTTCCCTGCCAGCTCCCCCGTCCAGCAGAGTGGCGCAGCGGGAGCGTGCTGGGCCCATAACCCAGAGGCCGGTGGATCGAAACCACCCTCTGCTAGCGCATGCAGGATGCAAAGCCATCCTTTTGCCTCTGGCACGACGAGGGTGAAAAGGGATCTCTTCTTGCTGAGATGCTTTGTGCTGAAAGTGCCCACGTTTCTCTGGCAAGCTGCCCAGCGCCATCCTCCGCTCCGTTGGCCCTGAGTGCCTCCTGGCCAGGCAGCCCAGGGGCAGGAGCTGCTTTCATTGAGGGCCTGCACAGTGCCCAGAGACACTCTTGCTTTCCTTTGCACGCCCCCCATCAGCTGCGCCAGTCAGTAGAGGCATCAAGTGAGGTGCGCAGGTTGCTTGCTTCTGTTCAGGTAGCTCTGCCTTTGGCACGCTTGGGAATCAAGACAGCAAAGGGAGCCAAAGTTTCTGCCTGGGGGCTCCATCGAGGGGGGAAAAGGGGCGACGAGGGCGGGATTCGAACCCGCGCGTGCAGAGCACAATGGATTAGCAGTCCATCGCCTTCACCACTCGGCCACCTCGTCTGGGGGTGGGGGGCACCCGCAGCCGTCCCTGGGTGGGCTCGAACCACCATCCTCCTGGTTAACAGCCAGGCGCGCTGACCCATTGCGCCACAGAGACTGGGCCGTGCTGCCTCCTGCCTCCCCTGGCCTGAGGTTTCCCGGGCAGGGATGGAGGGGGGTCCAAGGGGGACGTTCCCTGCCAGCTTCCCTGTTCAGCAAAGAGGCGCAGTGGGAGCGTGCTGGGCCCATAACCCAGAGACCTCCTGCAAAACATGCATCTTCCCAACTCTCCCACCACTAGAACTGAACGCTGCTACACCTGAATTAGTAGCCTCATCCAAAATGACATCCTGTCCCAGCTATCAGCTGGTGTTTCCACAGCAGGGAGCAAAAGGCTTCCCTGGCTGGGAATCGAACCCGGGCTGTGGCAGCGGTGAGAGCGCTGAATCCTGACCACTAGACCACCAGGGTGAACGGCAGGGCCCTGGCCCTGCGGCTAAATGGCCGATGCGTCAGACACCCACTGGCCATCCATGACCTGTCCAGGATCCCTGCTGTGCCTCTTGGAGCTGTTCCGGAACAAGCAGTCCCACAATACGTGGGATCGCACACCCTCCGTGGTCCCCACTGGGCCTGCGAGGTTGAGCATCCGCTTCTCAGAGCGGCTGCTGCACCTGAGGCGGGAGGAGAGCGCCGGTCGGTCGAGCAACCATTGTGGCAGGAGCAGCTGCAGCCTTCTGGCCAGGTCCCCGCCGCCGATGCGGCCAGCCTGAGCAGGGGAGCACCGGCACCGGAGCGATGGGTCCGGCAGGGTCCCTCCTGACCCTCAGCGGGAGAGCTGGACGGGAAGCCCAGAGCAGGCCCCTCGGGCACGTGATCGGCTTGTGTGCGGGGAAGGTGGTTTGCGTGTATCTGGCTTGAGCAAAAGTTGTCTGTTTTGTTGCTGCTGCAGAGGAATACAGGGGTCTGTGTACTTCCAACCTCTTAGCCCCAAAGCTCCCGGCCAGTGGCAGGAAGGGACCTTCTTCTCTTTCTCAACTGCTGGAGGCAAGGAAAACGGCCCAGCCAGCCTGCAGAGGATGCTTTCGATCCATGACTTACTGGCACCAGTCTTACAAACAGGGGAAAGGAAGCAGGTGCTTTTTTTCTGCCCAACTGTCAGCAAATCCTCTTTGGCCAAGGAACCTCAGGCTGGGGGAGGCAGGGAGGCAGCATGGCCCAGTCTCTGTGGCGCAATCGGTCAGCGCGCCTGGCTGTTAACCAGGAGGATGGTGGTTCGAGCCCACCCAGGGACGGCTGTGGGTGCCCCCCCCCACAACTGTTGATCCTTTTCTGCTGAACTCCGGAGAGGCAGGTGTTGGGGCACAAGCTTTTGGCTTCTCCTCCTGCCAGGGGTCTGCCAGCCAGACTCTGAAGCGCAGCCGTGGGCCTGGGGACCTCGCGTGGCAGCTTCAGGCAACCATCAAGGTAGAAACCACAAAGCTTTTTTAAACTTGGGAGTCAGTGGCTAAGCACAGCTCTTCCAACAGGAAAGTCAAAGGGAATTATGAGAATTTGAAAGCAGAGGCAGAAAATGAAACCGTGTGCCACCTCCAAGGAGAGGCCGGTCAGCCAATCATGGGCTGCCCAAAACAGTTTGCCCAGCCCCCTACGTATTCCCACATGATGCAGCCGGGCCCCCTCACTCCAGTGAACTGGGTCTTGGAGGCCCTCCTGAGGGCCGGGCCTCCCCAAATACGACATGCCGGGGCAACACGTCACGAGGTGCCACTTCAGTCGGGGAGGGGGGACCCCTGCGGACACACGGAAGGAGCCCCCCTCTTACAGCGCTGGCTGCGGTTCCCGCCTCCCCTCTGCCTCGGGGTCCTTCAACCAGGCGCTGGTTCAGCTCTGCCTCGGAGGGGACGGCTTTGGCCAGCATGGTCAGCACGAGAAGCACACAGAGCGCGGCATGAACTTTGCATTTGGCAGAGAGGGCTCGATTTTAGTCCAGTTCTGCTGTTTCTGTTTCTCGGGGGCAAAAGGCAGGGGAGGCATGCGCCAGCCGGGACTCGAACCCGGGTCACGAGATTGGCAACCTCGCATGATGCCGCTACACCACTGGCGCAGCTGACGTGCAGGTCCCTTGCGCCCCTGGTGAAGCGTCTGCAGGGAAGAGGCAGCTGCAAAACTCCTCTCTGGGTTCGGTCAGGATTGATCCTCTTCACTGCACGGAAGCGCTGTGGGAACTCTTGCTCCTGCCTCTTGCCAGTCGGTGGTCGAATGCAAGAGGCCAGTAGAACTGGCAGCCGAGCAGCTGGTGCTGAACCTGCGCGCTCCCCTGGGAGGGGAGGGGGCCAAGCTGTGTGATCTGAGACATCCTCGGGCTTCTCAGGACCTCTGAAGACATCCCAAAGTAGCACACCACTTCTTCTTGTGGGCCAAGGGACCCAGACCCAGACCTATTGCACAAAGCTGTAACTGCCCACTGAAGCGGATGCAAAAAATTCTTTTAAGTTGAATTGCATGGGGCGATGGCTTCCCTTTCCATATAGGAAGGGAAGCAGTGGATGTGGGGGAAGAGAGAAATAAGCTTAAGACTGTGGGAGGAACTATTGAGTCGGCATGATCCAGGGTGAGAAGCAAATTCACTGAAGAACTTGTTTGAAGTGGGTGGGATATGAAAGATAAATCCTAGTCATTATTTCTAAATTGTTGCGGTCGGCCACCAAATCGTCTCCAAATGAAAGCTTTCCAGAATGTCCTATCCAGGAAAGCTGTGCTCAGCCCTTGTAAACTCCAGGCTGTGGCGTTCTTTATGAAGTCAATCCATTGCACAGTTGGTTTTCCTCCTCTTTTTTCACCTTTGACTTTCCCTGGCTTCTTGCTCTGCTCTAGTGAGCCTTAGTGTATGAAGCTCTGCTCTAGCGAGTTATGTGGACTTATACAGCATACCCAGATGTTGGTCCCAAGTCTTTCAGGCCATCTGGGTTCTAGTCCCCGCTCAGCCATGGAGTCAACTGGGTGACTTTGGGCCAGTTACAGACTCTCAGCCTAACCTACCTCACAGGGTTGTTGTTGTGGGGATAAGATGGAGGAGGAGATGTAAGCTGCCTTGAGCCCTTTGTAGGAAAAAGGCAGGATATAAATCGAAAAATAAATAAATAAACGAACATAAGAAAAGCTATGCTGGACCAGACCAGTGGCCTATCCCAGCCTTTCCCAAGCTGGTGGTCTTCAGAGGCATTTGGGCCACAACTCCCAGAATTCCCATCCAGCAGGGCCACTGACTGGGAATTCTGGGTGTTGCAGTCCAAACGTGTGTGGAAGGCACACCGTTGGGGAACACTGGTCTATCCAGTCCAGCACCCCTTCACACAGTGGCAAACTGGCTGCCTGCAGGTTACCCCAAGCAGGAGGGGTGCGAGACCTGCCTCTGCAGAAGGAGGCAGCACATGGCCAGCAGGGCTAGTAGCCATCGATAGCCTCCTCCTCCTCCTCCAGGAATTGTCCAATGTGTTGCGAAACAAGCCCCCCCCCCCCCAACCCTAGTCAAAATGGGGGGGGGGGGAACTGAATTTATTGGAATCTAATCACATATGATTGGAGTATTCATATCCACTGCTGTTTGAATGTGTCTTTTAAAAAATGATGCTGTTTTTAGCTGTTCTAATTGCTTTAAAATTTCACATGCTGAAATGCACTGTTTTATTTTACTCTTTGTATTTGCACTAAGTAATTTTCTGAATTGCTGTGAACCACCCAAGGAGTTCCAGCTGTAGAAATGAACAGAGGAAAAAAGTAGTAACGTACAGAATAGCCAAAACAGGGCAGAAGCTTAAGGAACAAGGATGGAGCGGGTGACTGGTCCCTTCCTACTCCGAGGTCCTGGGTTCAAATCCTGGTTTCTGTCAACCTCTCCCCCTGCTGGAGAGACTCCGGGGCACACGCCGTGGGATGGACAGCAGGGACGTCTTTGCTTCTGCGGCCCCGAAGGAACAGGACACGCGCCGCTCGGCTCCGCCAGGAGTTAACATGACAGAGTCGCGGTCCTAGAGAGGCCGAGGGCCAGTGGAACGCGAAGATCGTCTTCCTCTTCCGCCTGCCGCCCCCCCCGCCCCCCCCCCCGCACTCTGTTTTTTGGGATTACTTGGGACTGGAGTTATTGATTGCAGACTTGACATTCCCAGGGAGCGGGGGAGCAGCGGGGGGGGGGGATTTGCAAAGCCTCACCCATGTGCCACCGGGTAGCTGAGTGGAAGCAAGGCTGCAGGAAGAGGAGCCGTGCTAGTTGGCGGCACCAAAGGCGAGACAAAGAGCCTTGCGGAGCCTGAGAAGCTAACACGTGGATGGGGGCTGGAGAGGATATTTAGCACGTAGATCCTGCAATTTTGAGCGCCCGAGGCACTTTTGCCCTCATTTTTGCCTCACAACAGCCCTGCGAGGTAGGCCAGTCTTCTTCTTCCCCGGTTGCAGATGGGAAAGAATAGAGGAGGTTGAGCAGCGTCGAGAAGGACTTCAGCTCCCAGCATTCCAACTGTGGCCCATGCCAGCTGTGGCTGAGGGGAGTTGTAGTCCAACAACAGCTGGCCAGTCACAGGATCTCCAGCCCTTTGGGAGACCGAGAAAAGTGGCTTGGATGAGGGCGTCATGCAAGCTTGTAGGTGAAATGAGTGGAGCCAAGTGCTTAGACTAGCGGGTAACTTTTTTCACTTTCTCTGCTACCTCTAAGTAAAGAGATGGGCCATTTCGGGAAGCGGTGAAAGGAGAGGGGGTTGGGGTGGGGTTGGGGTGAAGGGAGAGACATCCCAAAGGTCCACTTGTATTACAGCATCCAGAAAAAGTCTGTTCCACTGGCAATTCTGGAGTCATCAAGAAGGCAGCTCTGAATTTGCTAAGCCAAGGCATTTCTGTGTGGCAAAAGGTTCCTGGTTCAATGGGATGAGATTTAACTTGGCCATGATATTGTAGTTGTTCTCAGTTTTAGAAAACATCAAATCCTGTTCTGTGCATATTGATTTTTCTTTTTTTAAATGCCATTTTCTTCTGTTATTGCTTATCATGCCCATGGATTATTTTCAGCTACAGGTTTTCTTGCTGTTAAACACCTTGAGAAGTTACTTAGGGAAACAGGAGGGATAAATGTATTCAAACAAACTCCAGGGAACCCCATTGAACACAGAACTTGTTCCGAGGTAAGTGCCCATAAAGGTCAAGCTGTGCATAGGGGTTCAGTTGTGGGCTGAGTGTGGGCTGAACTGCTGATGTGTTGCGGACTGTGGGTTGTTCACCATGATGCGTTATTTTGGCTGGGTTGAACTGTGGGTTGTCATGTCTGAATCCAGTTGCTAGAAGAAATCATGATAAGCAATGCGCAGTTCACAACCCAACCAACAAATTGCAGGCTCTCTTCATGCGTTGTGTGGTTCTTAGTGCAGCTGTCTTCAGACAATACAATTATCTCACACTTCAGTGGCAACGCACACAGCCCGTGATCAAACCCTTGAGTGGGTGGCAGTTATCATGTATTCTAAAGCCGGTGTTGAATAGAGCTTACACTCTAGTAGATATATTTAAGCTTTCAGTGCCCTTGATAACTGATATTCGGTCACAGAGAGTCCAGTAATAGCAAATTATTGCTGCTGCTGGCTGCTACTATCATCCTGCCTATTCCCAGGTGATTGGGATTCAAGGTGGCTATTTTATGACTTTAATTTCCATTTTGTATCTAAATTGAATATATATTTGTTTTTTCGTTATAGCAGTTATATATCAGCCCTTATGAGTCACGTGCAAGAGCTGCATTTCAAACATTATTACTTTCAGCCTGATCCTTTGCACATTGACTGGGATTTACTCCCATATTGATGTAGCTTGTTTTAGGAAACAGCAAGGCTTTGCTCCAGATTTCCCTTTGTTCTTGATCATTGTTCTTATGTCTCATTTGGCTATAGCTATTTTATTTTTTCCTTTAAAAAAAGAAAACAATATATAGCCACTCTGAGGAAGAGTCCTGTGTGGCTTAAAGCTCTCTGCCTAAGTTTCAGAGACCTGTTGGTCCAAATACAATTGACACTTGGTGTTTATTGTTTTCAGTAGTTTATATGTTAGAAATAGTGTCACGGATTTGAGGGAGGAAATGGAAATACAGGATGTTGTGTGGTGTCTAATAAATATGGGTGACAAGCCACCCATTTTTTTCCTGCTGCCACGCTGTAGGTGGACACCAGTAGCAGGTAAGGGGGGGTGACATATACATCCATTCTAGAATAAGTTATTTTACTTTTCAGCTGGCTGTTTCTTACATTTTTCTTGCTGCTATTATTCTTATTATCATCTCCTCCTCCTCCTCCGTCTGCCTATTCCCAGTGATTGGAATTCAGGGTAGCTACTTTATGGTTTTAATTTCCATTTAGTATCTAAATTGCTTTGCTTTCCTTAGTGTAAGACATCCCAAGAACTTTACGTTATGGGATAGCAATATTGCAAATAAAGCGAACAAACCTTCCATGAGCCCCAGCCAACATGCTACTATTCAGAGATGGCAGCAGGTAACATCTCCCAAAGGAGCAAGAAGAGTCTTTGCAGCAGAGCAAAGACCAGGGACGCATCCTGATGAAAGGAAGCTCCAGTTGGTTGTCATGTTGGTTTACTGTAGCAAGAGCCACAAAGAATTTAGAGTACTTTAAAGTTAACTTTTTTACATAGGATGAAGCAGTTTTTCACAAATGCAGCTTTGGGATTGTTTAGGCCGGGGGGCGGGGGGGCATTTTCCAAGGGTCCAGGAGCCAATTTTGCCTCGTCCGGAACCCGCCATGGGCTGCCTCCTTCCTTCTCTTTGCTGTGTTATTCAGTGATGCTGCAGCAGGAAGAAATGACTGGTGTGCCACCCAGAGTTGGTGGCAGCATGGCAGGAAAGGGGCACATTTAACTTGGTCATAAATGTAATTGGCCCTTTTTGCTTCTGTGCAGCTGAATTTTGGAAGCGAGCCACCGGGGTTTTTGCTTTGCTGCTGTAGAAAATTTGGTAGCAGGGGGCAGCAGGGTTCTCACAGAAAAGCAGGGAACTGCAGGTTGCCCATCCCGATATAGAGCTCTAAAGGCTAAGGCCAATGTCTTGAATTCAACCCAGAGACAAATATGTAGCCAATGAAAGTGTTGTAAAAGCAACTTATCATAGAATCATACAGTCAGAAGAGGGTTGGAAGCAAGCCATCAGGCCCAACCATCTGTTTAGTGGAGGACTCAAATCACCCGTCCAGATTTCCACCAGGCCTGATCCTGCTTAGCTTCCAAGATGAGGCAAGATCAGGCACTGCAGGCTGTATGGAAGCTATTCATTTAATATCATCCATCTACTAACCCCAGATGAAGTTTGGCTGTAGGACTGTGAACCAACTGAAGTCTGAGCTGAAGACGACAATCTGAACAGTCTTCAACTGAACTGAAGGTGTTGAGTGTGACTGTAGGCCCAGAAATGCATTGACAGCCAGTGCAGATGAAAAAGCTGATACAAAAGCACACAGTGACTTGAACTATGAAATCCATCCAATCCTGTCATGACAGAGTGCAGCCTTCTCCTCCTCACACACTGTGGTCCCAGTGTAGATTCCCCTACCCCACACCTGCTGCGTAGAAGTTCTCACTGGAATGAATAGATGTTTTTTTCCAGGGCAAATTTTAGGTGGAGGGTGCCAGATCTGGATTGGAACCATGGTGGGGAGGCAAAGGGTTAAAGCCCCTTCAGAAGGGTCCTGATCCAAGTTAGGGGCCCCATGCCGCAGTTCAGTTGTGAACAGGTGGTTGTACAACCTCCAACTGTGTGCTTTGGCCATTATTCTCTACTGGGCGGCCTCCTATGTTCAGTTACACACTTCATCTCAGTAAAAACACCAGGGATTAATGTCAGTTATGTTAAATGTTTACTTTTATCTTGTTTCCTTTGTTAAGCTTTTGCTTTGTGATGGGTCTGGTGCAGGGGTGGGCAACAGCTGGCCTCTAGATAGTTTGGCCTGTAACTCCCAAGATTCCTTGCCATTGGCTACGCTGGCTAGGGCTGATGGGAGTTGTAGCACTCCAAAAGTTTTGGCCTACAAGCTGCCCATCCCAACAAAGATAAAAATTAACACATCAGAATCAGGCTTATGTTCAGTTCTCTCCCTCCCCTCCCTGCCTTGAAGGTGACGACTGAATGTAAAACCAGGAAGAAAACAATCATCTCAGAAGGTGTGAGCTGGTGTGAGGCTCATCTCGTTTTCAAGAGATGAACGGAGACTGTTTCTCCTGAGTCCTGAGGCAGAAGAGATGCCTGGAAGTCAGCAGGGACAAGAAGGACACCCCAAGAGGACAACAAAAGACATTTCTATTTATGAAGAAGGCGACCCTGGTTTAAATGAAAGTATGCTCCAAGAAGTAAGAGAGAATGTAGGCACAGCCTGTGGAAAAGTCCTCCATCAGAACTTTGAACTCCTTGAGAATCAGAACATGCCAACTGGGGAAAATTCATATAAGTGCTCATCTTGCTGTGAAACATTTCCTGAGCAAGCCCTCTTAATTATACATGAGAGAATCCACACTGGAGTTAAACCATATGAATGCACAGATTGCAGGGAAAGCTTTAGCACAAGCTATGAATTTATTGATCATATTAGAATACACACAGGGGAAAAACCGTATACCTGTTCAGACTGTGATCAGAGCTTCCACTTGAAAGCAAACCTTACTGCACACAAGAGAACCCACATGGCAGAAAATCCCTACGAGTGCTCTGAATGTGGGCAAAGCTTTGGTAAAAAATCGCATCTCATCACACATGAGCGAACACACACTGGAGAGAAACCCTATCAGTGTCCAGATTGTGGAAAGAGCTTTAGTCAGAAAGGAAATCTTGTTTCCCACATGAGGATCCACACGGGGGAAAAACCATATAAATGCTCTCAGTGTGGCAAATGCTTTTCTCATTGCACTTCGCTGATGATGCATGTGAGAACCCACACAGGAGAGAAACCGTACAAATGCTCAGTATGTGAAAAAAGCTTTGTTAATAAGGGAAACCTTGTCTCACATGTGAGAATTCACACAGGGGAAAAACCTTATGAATGCACAGATTGTGGGAAAAGCTTTAGCACTAGCTTTCAGTTTATAGAACATAAAAGGCTACACACAGGTGAGAAACCATATACATGCTCAGACTGTGGGCAAAGCTTCAATTCAAAATCCAACCTTATTACACACAAAAGAACCCACACAGGGGAGAAACCCTATCAATGCACCGTGTGTGGTAAGGGCTTTAGAGTTAAATCATCCCTTACCAAACATTTAAGAATCCATACAGGGGAGAAGCCTTACGAATGTTCGGAGTGTGGGAAAAGCTTCAATACTAGTTCTTTGCTTGTAAATCATAAAAGGGTTCACACAGGAGAGAAACCATATACATGCTCAGGTTGTGGGAAAAACTTCCGTCAGAAAGGGAATCTTGTTTCACATATGAGAATTCACACGGGGGAAAAACCATATCAGTGTTGTGACTGTGACAAAAGCTTCATTGATAAAAAGTCTCTCATTAAACACAAAAGAACCCATACAGGAGAGAAAGCCTATGAACATTCAGATGATGGTCAAAGCCTCAGGTACAGCTCCCTGCTTACCTAGCACAGTGGAACTCGCAGATAATATTTTGAGTGCGAGGAGAGATTCTGTAGCCTTGCTGTCCTTTGTAAACATCAGAGAATCTTCACAGGGATCAATAAAGATAGCCAGATTATAAGGAAAGCTGAAACTCTGGCCTCTTCAAGTTTAGCCTGTTGAAAGTGAAGAGTTTCTGCTGGACACCTTCATACTGTTCAAAGCAGAAAGAAATTCACAGGTAGGTTCTCAAATAGCCTGAAAGGGCCCAAAACTTCTATGAAAGGTCCAGATCTTGCTATTAGTTGGACACTTTGGTGCAATGTAACAGTAACGGTGGTAAAATGATGACTTTACACAAGATGTACATTTATTGCCAAAGGCAGAAAGCATGTCTCCAGTTCCTCGGTAACTTCTAGCAGAAGTTGCAGTTTTCATGTTCTGTTTTCCTTCAGTGTTGTCCTCTGTTTTGTTGGCTTCCAGTTATAACAGCTCGGGGAGTCTGCAACATTAGGCCAGACTGAAGAATGCTTCTGCTCAACCCATGTTATGAGATGGGTTGGAAGAGAGACAGCACACTGTACTTTTCTTTGTGTTGAATCACCATGTTCCATAGAGCTGTGATGCCACTGGATGCATCAAGTTTGGGTCAGTTGAAACGCAGCACCAGAGAGATCTCCTAGTGACTCACTTGCTCTGACAAAGGCTGAGACCAGGTTGAAACCTATGCTGTGCCCAAAAAGCCTTATCTCAGAGTCTACAGAATGGAAAGCCTTTAAAAGGGTTGTCCTCTGGCTTAAACACGGCAGTTCTGTTTCTCAAAACACTCCTTTGGGTGCACTGCCTTGCATGGACTCTGTTGGGTGCTCCTGGAGATGGGCTGGCTGGTCCAGCAATGGAGCTAGGCTCAGGTAGGGCCAAGCTCAAGGGACTCTGGCATTTCCGGCTTGGGAAACTGCAGCCTGGCAGCTCTGATTCCTCAGTGGAGCCCTGGATCGCTGTGTCCATTTTTAAGAACACGGATGAACTGGAATGTGTTCAAAAGGAGATCAGATTGGTGAAGGAGGCAGTAAACAGTGTGGTGTAGTGGTTAAGAGTGTGGGACTGGGACTCAGACGATCTGGGTTCTAGTCGCCGCTCAGCCATGGAGCCAGCTGGGTGACTTTGGGCCAGTCACAGACTCTCGGCCCAACCTACCTCACAGGGTTGTTGTGGGGATAAGGTGGAGGAGGAGAATGATGTAAGCTGCCTTGAGCCCTTTGAGGAAAAAGGCAGGATATAAATCGAAAAACAAACTCATTCCTATGAGGAGCAATTGAAAGACCTCAATATGTTTAGCCTAATGAAGTTGAAGCAGACGGAACAGCTGACTTGTCTGCTGATGCTCCAGAGAGCAGGGCTAGAACCAGTAGATGGAAACTGCAAGGAAGCATGTTTGGCCAAAGAGGAGGAGTGTCTTCCCCAACCTTGTGCCCCCCAGATGTGCTAGACTACAACTGGCATAATTCCCAGCTAGCATAGGAATTGTAGTTGAACACATCTAAATGGTACCAGATTGGGGATTCGAAGAAGCAGCTGAGGAAGAAGAATTGTTCAATGGAGGAGCACAGAGTCTCTGCTTACCCTTCCCTGGAGGTGTCTGAACAGAAGCAGGGTGGCCATATTCCAGGGATAGCAGTGGCTGCACTAGATGCCCTCAAAGGTTCTGCCTTGAACTAGATGACCTCAGAAGTTTCTGTGGATTTTATCTCAAGTCAGCTTTGCAGTCTGAGCCTGCACTTGGATGTTACGCACACAGGCCAGGTTGGAATATTCCTTCCCCTCATGAAGATGTCCAGAAGCGGTAGGTCAGATAGCAATGCGAACAAGAACTATAAGAAGAATTGACTAGCTTCAGACTATATTAACAAATAATGGCTTGTTAACCCCAGACAACCCATGAAAAGAACCTACAGTCCATAGCTGGGTTGTGAACGGTGAGCTGTTTACACTGGTGTGTTATTTTGTCTGGGTTCAAATGATGCAGCAAACTATGTTTCAACAAACCATGGTTCAACAACAACCCAGACTCAGCCCAGACTCAACCTCTGAATGTGGGTTATCACGTGTTTGAACCCAGTCATTGTCTGATCTGACCATCTGGGATTTTGTAACACAGGATAATCACATTACAGGTTACAGAAGAGAAAGGGAGAACGAGATGCGCGGATGCTGCCCACGTTGGCATTTCTAAAGGGTAACATCTAGTTTATCACAGCAAATTGCTTGAGTTTGCTCATCTGCATTTTTAGGCCACGTTTTTCCTAACCCAATGTCCTCTGGATGTCTTTGGCTACCTCTCCCATAATCCGCCATCACAGCTGGGGATGAGGGGAATATAGTTTAACATGTCTGGCATGTTCTGGGTCAGGGAGGTGGTTTTGCATCAATTTTGGAAGCATCTGGTGCTCTGCCTCTGCAGAGCCTTTTTCAACTGTGGGCCAAATTCCATCCTGGAGAAGTTTCTGGGAGGGTACATTCCACTGGTGGGCTGAGCTGAAAGCAAAAGGGGTGTAGCTGAAACACCAGCATTCTTTAGTTTAAAGCTCTTACTTCCAGGAATAGCCTTAAAGGGGCATTTCAGTTTTTGTTATACAAGGAAAAAGGTTATAAAAACCAGGAGACCACCAAATGATGGATGCTTCAGAAGAGGACATGGGAGGCCAAAGAAAGGGACATGGCAGAACCAGATTTGATCCAGGGACCTGAGTTTTTGTATCCCTGACCTAGCATGAAATCACTGCAACTTTTTATGAAAGGCAAAGGGATACTCTCTTAAAAACAACAACACTTCTAGCATTTAGAAAAACAAAATATTTTTCTAGCCTTTTTGATTGGTAAATGCAGCTGTCAAGGCAGGGGTGGGGAATGTGTTGCATTGCAACGGAGTGGAAAGGTTTAGCATGTTTTTAACTGTTTGGGATTTTTAAAAACCAGGTTTTTATATACACCTTCCTCATCAGTTACCAGCCCGGAGAAGGAGAGATTAACTAGAAAATTAAATGCACCGGTGCATAGAATTTAAATGTTGCCTATTATGTATGGACGAAATTGTAGGTTTGATGTGAAACTATTGTCTTCCTCATTAAATTCTGCATTGCACAATGTCATGTTCCGTGCACTGTTTGGTTTTAGAAAGGGTGGGTGACAAAGGGGGCGATTCTTGTCCCACAAGCCACGCTTTTGCATCTCTCAGTGCCCATCAGTTTCCCTGTCCCAGTTGATTTTTTGGGGTGGCGTTAGATTTTATTTATCATCACCGTACTCACTTCGGGAAGCTGACATGTTGAAAAATGAAGCTGCTGCATCCAAGTTCATCTTTATTTCCCAGAGTTCTTCTGGGCCCCACATGGTACATTTGGCCTAAGTTACTTGGTCTCTTAGACTCAACATGGCTGTTGAAGCTGAAAACTGGTCTCAAAAGAATTATTTGCGTTTAGGAAATCTAATACAGCTATACATTGTAGATTTATTCTTGTAAACCATCCCGAGATGTCTGTGATGGGACAGTATAAAAAAGTTACAAATAAATACATATACATCCAATGAATGTATGCGTAAATAAAATAGGAACTCAGACCCTGGCTGGTTCACACATTATGGATAAAAACCCTGTGATATTTCTGCACTGTGGAGAATGGACCTACCGCCCTGAACCTTGTGCAGTTCTCACGTGCTCCGCAGTCCATCCGCTCGTTCTCGCGATGTGTCCCAAGACCCCCCGGGAGTAAAACCTCCTCCTCCGTGCTATCCCAGGCGCCTCAGCAGCCTCCTCCAGACTGGTTCACTGAGGTTTTGAGGCAGCTCCTTCCTCCCCCACCCACCCGAGTATACCCGGATCCCTGCAGTGCTTCCTGAAAAATAGTTCAGTGCATTGATTCCAACATTTCATTAAGCCTAAAGCCATTTTCCTTCCACGCATTTTATTATATTTTCCCAGGTCACTTACAGAACGCATCTAGGGGGCTACAAGAGTCTTTGGATTCCCAGATCCAAGGTCTGGAGAAGAGCTCTAACCTCTGAGCTGGGAATCTGCCAGGGATTTCCCGTGCCTACAGTGGGTCATGAGAATGGCCTCAGTGAAGGTCTGATGAATTTTATAAAACTCATCCATTCTTGCAATCTTTGCATGTCAGAGAATAACATCAAGAGGGGCGGTTGCATCTGGCAAGTGTGTCTGCTGTGTAAGACCCATACAATTTTTCTGTGTAACAAAGGTCTCTCTCCACATGGCTTTCTGCTAGGAAACATTGGGGATTGGTGCTCTTTTAGCATCTTTTACTTTTATTGATTTACCCCCTGACATTTTTGGTTGCCTGGTTTGAGCTTATAGCCAGACATTGAGGATCCCAGATGTTGAATCATGAGGGCTATTTAGCCCAAACAGCAGCACCCAAGCCCAAGGAGGTATCGGGAGAAATCTTTAGCAAAGAACAAGCCTCATGAGGAGAACCCCATGGGGAATGGGAAGAAGGTGGGGGTACTTGGCTCAGCAGCAGTGGGAAAAAAGGCCTTGGAGTTGCTGTAGACACCAGCTGAACATGAGCCAGCAGAGTAATGCAGCTGCAAAAAAGGCAAACACTATTTTGTGAAGCACAAATAGAGGTATCACTTCCAGAAGAAAGAGAAGTACGCACTTGTTCCCCTCAACTCTACATTAGTCAGACCCCACCTGGAATACAGCATTCAGTTTTGGGGATCCAAGTTTTAAAATGAGGCTGAACTTCTGGAGAGGATTCAGAGAAGGGCAACAAAGATGATGCAGGGCCTTAAATATAAGAGCTGGGCCTGTTCAGTCTTGAGAAGAGACTAAGACATGATAGCACTCTGAAAGTACTTCAAAGGCTGCCTCAAAGGAGGAAAAGACCTCCTCATCCAAGATTGTAGGATGCAGGACAACACAACCCTCAGTGCACCAGATGTGGGCCAGACACAAGGAAGCATTGCTGGCTGTGAGACAGTGGAACCAGTGGCCAAGAGAGTTTGTGTGCTCTTCCACACCAGATGCATTCCAGAAACAATTGGACAGTGTGATGTAGTGGTTAAGAGCGTGGGACTGGGACTGGGACTCGGGCGATCTGGGTTCTAGTCCCCGCTCAGCCATGGAGCCCACTGGGTGACCTTGGGCCAGACACAGACTCTCAGCCCAACCTACCTCACAGGGTTGTTGTTGTGGGGAGAAGATGGAGGAGGAGAATGATGTAAGCTGCCTTGAGCCCTTTGTAGGAAAAAGGCAGGATATAAATCGAAAAATAACTAACTAAATAAATAAATAATCTGAACTCATGTCCTTCCTGGCTCCTTCTGACCTGGTTTTTCTGTGAATCTGGGAAAAAGCTATCATTTGCACAGTTTGGGGGAGGCTGGGGGATGGGGTGGGGATCAGAATAGAACAAAGGGGCTGAATCGGATTAAGACCACACAAGACAAAGACCCTTCAGGAGAGGGCAACATCAGCATGTCTAAGTACCTGAGGAGGGCAGGCAAAAATTAGCATTTCTAAAGTGCAGGTGGGGAGCAAAACTTGCAATTTAAGCCTAAAACTGTGCTGAATTGTCAGGCTTTTAGCAGCCATATTATAACAAAACCTTTTCCTCATTTTGTCCTTGCAGGGAGGAGTCGGTTTTTTTCCCCTGTAGTACTTTTTTCCTGTTTAATTATGTCTAATGTTGCACCCCAAGTCCACCCGACTTTCAGTGGGGCAGCAACTCCCCCAGGAATTCAGGTACAGAAAGGACTTTTCCCCCAGCTGGCTCCTGAGTCTTTTAGCTAGAAGAGATTCTTGGCCAGCGAACCTGAATTTATTACATATTTATCTCCAAACATGCATGCAGTGGCACCCTTAACTCTCTGTCCAAAGTCCCTGTGTGGAGAAAAGGAGGGGAATACCCCATACACAATGCAGAGGTCCTGGAGGGTGGCTTTTTACAGTAAAGTGCTGCCATTTCTGTTTAAGAAATAAAGTATAGTTCAGTGCTTAAAGCTCAGAGTGCTAAGGGCTCCTTAGAAGTCAACATCTTTAGTTATATCCCATCTTTTCCCCTGCAAGGATCTTCGCCCTCTCCATTTTGTCCTCACAACAACCCTGCAAGGCAGGTCAGGCTGAGAGGCAATGACTGACCCAAAGCCACCCAGTGAACCCTCATTCTGACCACCACACCACACGGGGAAGCCTTTCCCCTTTCTGTCCTTCGGGTACCCTTTCCTCCCTGACAAAGGCTATTTTCCCCAGGACCAGAAAACCGTGGCCCTCCAGATGTTGGACTCCTAATCAGCCCATAACAGCATGATCAATGGACGGGGATGGTGAGAATTGTAGTCCAACGTCCAGAGGGCCACATTTTCCCCTCCCATCCTATATCGCTGCACTCTGCACATGGGAGTCGCGTGCGCGTGTGAAATTCCCTGCACACAGAAAGCTAGCACATAGAACCCTTCTTGATATGCTAGTTTTCCCTAGGGAGGATTTTTGTTTCAGTTTGTTGGCAGGGAGCATTCATTTCTGGGAGATTCCACCGCAGCCCCACCACCAGCTTACATCTGTGAGAACTAGCTCTCTGTTCATGTTTGTTTCCCCTGCATAACTGAAAATACTTGTTTTAGATGGAGGTGGAACGGTGAGGGCAGGATTTTAAGGGATTTGCAGGAACAAGGCAATCTTTAGAAATATAGTGGAAGTTTTGGCCTCCAAGAGTCTGTGTTCTAATGAGTCAGAAAGACCATTGTTTGACACAGTGTGTTGCACAAACCAAGGACACACCTTTGCGTCCTTCTATACCTGCAGTGTTGCAATGCTGCACACACCACCTTATCCAGGCTTCGCATCCAATCCCTTCCACGTTGTACATGGAACCATGTCCTCTGCCACCGTCCCTTCCCCTTTTCCACCCCAAAAAGGACAGGGGAAGCCAGCCAAAGAGAAAACGGCAACACAGACTCAGAATGAAAACATTTATTTAACAGAAAAAAATGCCTGACGGCAATGGTTTTCCTTCTTCTAAACTTACCCTGTGGTATTCCACACCACATCAGCACTTCATTCTACCACTGATATGACTAGCCCTGGTGAAAAAGATGCTGAACTTAAGAATGCAGATTAAGTGGCCAATCGAACAAATACTTAGCCCATCCCTTTGACAAAACCCCTTTCAGATATTAACTTTGTTTTGCCGTTTTTGTCATGCTGCCACCCCTCAGGAAACTGGGACTGCTCTGGATTAAGTTCTGATGTGGAGGTATTTGTATAGCAACAGTCATAGAATCAGACAATAGTAGAGTTGGAAGGGGCCATGAAGGCCATCAGGTCCACCCCCCCTGCTGTTGCAGGACACCATGTTACACCATCCCACTCAGATGGCTGTCCAGTTTCGTCTCCAAAACAACATATTTTGGAGATTACTGAATTGCAGCTAATTGAGAGAAAGTCAAAGTCCTGCTTACTTTAACAGATGAAGGAGGAGATTGGATGACAGGACCAAGAAAGATGAGTGTCACAATAGGAACAATCTCTTCTTCTGTGTATGCTCTATCAATTGGTTAAAGATGTGACCTGGAACTTGGACCTTTAGCAGCCCCCTTTCAAAAGTACCCGTGTGGCATGTTTTCCACTCAAGAGTTGTCTCTCACACATTCTCCCCTGTATGGATTCTCATGTGTGTTTTAAGGTTTGAACTCTGGCTGAAGTTTTTCCCACAGCCTGAGCATTTATATGGTTTCTCTCCAGTGTGCATTCTTTGATGCACTCTCAGCGCAGACTTTGAATCAAAGCTTTTCCCACAGTCCGGGCACTTGTGCGGTTTCTCTGCTGTGTGGGCCTTCTTGTGCTTAATAAGCTCAGACTCCTTATTATAGCTTCGGCCACAGTCTGAGCACTTAAATGGCCTCTCGCTTCTGTGGATTCTTCGGTGTACTGTAAGGGCAGAAATGCGATCAAAACAAAGACCACACTCCCTGCACTTGAATGGCTTCTCTCCTGTGTGAATCCTGCGGTGCTTGATCAGCTCAGACTCCTTGTCGTAGCTCTTGTCACAGTCTGGGCACCCGTGTGGTTTCTTCCTGGCATGGTTTTTAATGTGCGTCTGATAGCTGGTTTCCCAACGGAAGCGTTTCCCACACTCTGTGCACTGGAAGGGCTTTTCTCCAGTGTGAGTTCTTTCATGGAGATAAAGCATGGTGCTCTGTGCAAAGCTTTTCCCGCATTCTGCACACTTGAAAGGCTTCTCTCCCGTATGGGTTTCCTTGTGGCGTATCAGGTGTGACGACTTCCCATACCTTTTGCCACATTCTGAGCAGGCATACGGTCGATCTCCAGCATGGTTCTTCATATGCATCTTGATGCTGCTCTCCCAACGGAAACTCTTCCCGCACTCCACACATTTGTAGGGTTTCCCTCCCATGTGAATTCTCCCATGGACGAAAAGCTGTGAGCTCTGACGGAAGCTTTTCCCACATTCCGGACACTGGTAGGGTTTCTCACCTGTGTGCGTTCTCTCATGGATGAGAAGGTCATATCGCCGAATGAAGCTGTTTCCACAATGTGAACAGGTGTGCGGCTTGTCCCCTGTGTGGATTCTCTTATGTGTGATAAGGTGTGAGCCTTGGCTGAAGCATTTCCCACATTCAGAGCACTTGTATGGTTTCTCCCCTGTGTGGCTTCTCCTATGTGTAGTAAGAAGAGATTTATCTCCGAAGCTTTTGTCGCAGTCTGTGCATTTATAGCGTTTCTCTCCTGTGTGGGTCAGTTTATGCCGCATCAGGTGCCCTCTCTTAACAAAGCACTTTCCACAGTCCACACAAGTAAACGGCCTCTCTCCTGTGTGAATTCTTTCATGATCCGAAAGGATGGTGCTGGTGCTGAACGTTTTCCCACACTTTAAGCACTTGTACGGCTTGTCTCCTGTGTGGCCTTTTTCATGCCTCACAAGGAGCGCTTTATAACCAAAGCATTTCCCACAATCCAAACACTGAAATGGTTTCTCTCCTGTATGTATGGTCAGGTGGTTAGTAAGGATCGAAAGCCGTTCAAAAGCTTTCCCGCACACTGAGCATACATGTGTCTTTTTCCTTCTTCGAGCTGCCCCTCTCTTTGGGGGTTCGGGGTTCTGGCTGTGCTGTTCCCCATTGGCAGGACCCTCCACTTCTCCCACGGAGGACGTCACTTCAAGTAAAAAACTCCTCTCATTGCAAAGAGAGTCTCCCTGCATGGGATGGGAATCTGCAGGGCTACTTTGCTGACTTCCTTGTGATTCTTCTGCATTCAGGCCTGGGAAGAGCATTTCTCTTGCCCTCTCCTGCAATAGCCCACTGAGTTCCGCTTGCGCTGGTCCTCTCCCTAGCTGAAGATTCTCTTTGCCATGTTTGCTCACTTGCCAAGCACCTGTCCAAATAGAAAAAGGAGGGCTATTTCATTTGGGTGTCACTCTAAAGGAAACATATTATTTATTTATTAGGATATTTTTATCCCATCCATTACGGTTCGTCTCTGGATGGCTTTCAATATAAAACACCTAATAAATACATCAATCAACAACAAAATAACACAGGACTGAGGATATCGATAACATCATAATTAAGACTTTAAAATATTGTGTAAATAAAAAGGTCTTGACCTGACACCAAAAAGCATATAATGTCAGTGCCAGGCAAACCTCTCTGAGGAGCGCATTCCACATATGCTTAAAATATTATTTATCATACATAAAATACATGTACCTATCAATCTAATGCTACAAAGAATTTTTTTAAAATTCTTTTGACTAGTTCTTGAGCAATAGTTCACAGCATAAAGAAAAAGATCTGTGGTTGTACAGTATTTTCAAGTACTGAATTCCACTTTGTATTATTTTCGTTACATGCAAGTCTGCATGTATGCATTTGTTAAGAGGTAGTGGCGGTGGGAATAACAACGGATGAGATCTCCATTCGCCACTTCCAGCCCTGCTCCAAGGGGAACCTCAAACCTTTGGAAGAGATTTGGTAATATGTGATGTGGGAGGAAACTGCAGAAGAGAAGAGAATTGCCCCATTCATTTTCCATTGGCGGCTGTCTTCCATCAGCTGAGGGACATCACTTCATTGATTTGTTTGTAATTAGTCATAATAACTAATTATTTACTAATGAATTAATTCCTAGTAGTAGTAGTAGCTGTCTTTATGTGCTGTCAAGTCATCTCTGACTTGCGGTAACCCCATGAATGAAAGCCCTCCAAAGTCTCCTGTCCATGAAATCCCAGCTTAACTGCCCTAAATTCAACGCTCCCTTTATGGAGCCAATCCACCTCATATTTGGTTTTTCAGCAGTTGTTGTTGTTGCTAGTCACAAAGTCATGTCCGACCCATCGCGACCCCATGGACAACACTCCTCCAGGCCCTCCTGTCCTCCACCATTCCCCGGAGTCCACCTAAGCTCATGCCAACTGCTTCAGTGACTCCATCCAGCCACCTCACCCTCTGCCGTCCCCTCCTTCTTTTGCCGTCAATTGTTCCCAGCATTAGACTCTTCTCCAGGGAGTCCTTCCTTCTCATTAGGTCGCCAAAGTATTTGAGTTTCATCTTCAGGATCTGCCCTTCTAAAGAGCAGTCAGGGCAGATCTCCTCTAGGACTGACCGGTTTGATCGCCTTGCGGTCCAAGGGACTCGCAGGAGTCTCCTCCAGCACCACAATTCAGAGGCCTCAATCCTTTGGCACTCAGCCTTCCTTATGGTCCAGCTTTCACAGCCATACATTGCAACTGGGAAAACCATAGCCTTGACAACACGCACTTTTGTTGGCTGGGTGATATCTCTGCTTTTAAGTATGCTGTCTAGATTTGCCATAGCTTTCCTCCCAAGGAGCAAACGTCTTTTAATTTCTTAGCTGCAGCCCCCATCTGCGGTGATCTTTTCAGCAGTAGTAAGTTTAATTATCATGATTCTCCTTGGTTATGATGAGCACCAGCATCATTAACAACTCTGGAAAATGTATTTATTTATTTTTAAAAAATTCTATGCCGCCCCATTACTAAAAAAAGTCCCTGGATGGCTTACAAAGAACAAAAAAAAAACACAAAGAACAAAAACCGTAACAAGAGCAACGCACAGCGACGCACAGAAAATGCTACTGTGACGCAAAAGAGTCACGTCCAAGATGCCTCACCCAACACGCAGGTCGCTCTGTTACCCTCACACTTGGCCTCCACGTGGAGCTGCGTCTCTGGAGAGTGTGATGGATTCTGCTCTGACGTGGGGAGATTAGTTGAGCCCTCCTTCAGCAATCCTGGCACCTGGGGAGAGAAGCAGGGCATTGCGGGGACCACAAAAGGCAGCGAATGCAACAGAGGTGTTTATTCTGCCCCCCACTCCACACAGCTGCAACCTCCCCACCCTTACAAGGGACCATCCTGGTGAACGTTCGGACAGAGCAGAAATAACCAGATTTCCAACTGGATCCTAGAGCCGAATGTCCACCCATGGGGCATGACAGTCACCATGGTTAGCAAGCTACTCCAGAGACTTACAACCCACCAACAGGCGAATATGCTCAGTCACAGAAAGAGAATAAGCCACGGTGGCCTGTTTCCCTGCTCACCCACACTGAACGGGAGCTGCCTGAGAAGCATTTTTACCCTCACTTGCCATGGCTGTATGGGAATGTCTGAGCACTGCCGGCCGGCAGGCCTAGAACAAGCCATGGTTTCAGAGTGGTTTGTGACTCACCCCTCGCTGGGTTCAGACAAGCCAGTCCAGGCAAGGCTAATTCTGCCACTTAGACAACTCGTACCTGGCATGCATAGGGAGGGAAAATAAGGCACAGGGGCTTGTATTCCTTCCAGAATTGTGCAAACTAGTTGGCCATTTGCAGGGGGGTGGCTGGTTGATAACTATGGCAAATAGTCACACAGTCAGGTTCTCATGTCATGATAAGCTGTGACCACCACCACCGTGGTTTGAATATTTATCTATCAATCTAAACATTTTTATACCATATCCTTAGTTTATCGGCTCCCTGCATGGTTTACATTTAAAATTCATTTAAAATACAACCAAGCAATCATCACAATCTCATTAACAACAAGATCAAAATTACAATAACAGTCAACAAAAATATAACCAATAACTATATTTACAACAGCAGTCAGCATGAACTGAATCCACCATGTTCAATTTATTCAGCCACCAATTTTTAAGCTGTGGTGGGTGCTGGCAATCACGTAGACTAGCTCAGAGAGACAGACAAAAGACTCTTACCTCTTAACTCTTTACCTCTTCAGTAAGAAACACAGGCGCTTAGGCCAGCCTTCCCCAACCTGGTGGCCTCCAGAGGCATTTGGAGCACAACTCCCAGAATTCCCATCCAGCAGGGCCACTGACTGGGAATTCTGGGTGTTGCAGTCCAGATGTGTCGGGAAGGCACAAGGTTGTGAGCCGCCCAGAGGTGCTGTGGCACAACTGGGCGGCATACGAATGTTTTAAATAAACAAATACGTAAGGTTGGGGGAGGCTGGCTTAGACCTTGGTCCACTTTGCCCAGAACTGGTGGAGGTGCCCCATCAGCTCTACCTGATGCCAGGAATCTAGCCTGAAAGCGCCAGTGAGCTACAGGACCCCCCCTGCGTGGCTCACCTTTTGCTCCCATCTTTCGGCCGCTTGCAGCCAGAGGGGAAAGCCTTCTGCCAGGGCCACAGCCTGGGCCATGCTCTCTGGAGCCTGTTCCCGCACCCAGTTCTGCATCTCTTGGGGCAGGATGGTCAGGAACTGCTCCAGGGTCACCAGCTCCAGCATCTGCTCCTTGCTGAGCACCTCGGGCCTCAGCCACTGATAACAAAGCTCTGAGAGCCGGTGGCTGTTCTCCCTCGGGCCCTCGGCTTCCCGGTAGCAAAACTGCCTGAACCGCTGGCAGCGCCCTTCCCATCCGGAAATGTCCTCTTCTTCCTCTTCCTTCACTTCAGCACAGGTGTCCACACCTCTGTTTTCCTCATGGGGGGCTTCCCTGCTGAGTCCTTCCTGGCTTGGGGCGACCCACTCTCCTCTAGGCCGATGGCTGCCACCTGTTAGCCCCCTGAAGGAGTTGTGCAACGTTTCGGCGTGGTCCCACTGCCAGGGCTCCAGAAGCTGCGGGTTCCTGGGTCCGAAATGAGGATAGGGCATCGTTTTCAGGAATTCCTGCCATGGGGGCGCCCAGTGGTGTTTCAGCCACTTGGCCGAAGTTCGCATCGTTTCAGAGGCTGGTCTTGTCTGGAGGTCGCAGCTTGTTCGGACTGGGATAATGTGAGGGGTTCTCCCCACATCCTCCAGCCTCTCCCCAGGTTTCAGAGATTCCTGCTCCTCCATTTTCATGCTATACACTGCAAATAAAATTAGCAATGAAAAGAGCAAAGTCGTGTGTTCAAGGATAGGCTGGACATGCACATGGGAGGCATGTCGTGAACAAAGCCGGCTGGAGCCGGGGGTCAGACTAGATGGCCCCTTCTGACTCGCTGTCTCTATGTTTCTATGTGTGCATGGGACGATTGGAGTTCCCAAGAGGGCAGAGACCCTAGAAGAGGCTGGAGTGTTGAACCCTTCAGTTGTGGGGCCAAATTCAATTTCAGACAAGCGTTGGGGCCACAGTCCAGTGGTGAAGGCAAAGGGGATGCAGCCCAGAATTACAACAACAAAAATGAAATCTTAGTGTAGCTTAAGTCCACACTCCTCAGCACACGTCATTGGCAATAAATCTCACGGAATTCAATGGGACTGAGCACAAACGCACAGTTAATGCTAGTTGAGGAGCAGCATCCCTCCAACCACAGCTAGCTGGCTCAATCTGGGAAAGTGTGATCTTCCCAGAGGTATCCCAGCTTCTCAGCTGGAAGCAGGATACTGGGTCTGCTTGAAACTTTGGTTTGATCCAATAGTTTATTCCTTGCATAGGAAATGAAAGGGAAGATTTTCTTTGGAAGCCAGTGCATCCTAAAGATCATTCACTTAGCACGATTCTTTGTTTAGTTCGCGTCATCCTTTCAGATTTTTCCGACTCTTCTAAACTGATCTGCATGAAGCTGGCTCTCCCCACCCGGATCTCTGACAGAAGGGAAGAATTGGGACTCTGGGGGTCTCGCGGTTCTCCCCTCCAGCCAGCGGTTTCTTGCTCTGAACCTGCCTTCCCCACCGCCACCCGGTTCCCAGTCTCCAGGGTAGCCATTCTGGTCTTCACTCACCTGGTCCACGCAGCCTCTGCATGCCGCCCTTGGAAGGATGTCATGCTCCCCGATTTTGTTCCAGCCAGGAATGCAGAAACAATCCTGGAGGAGGTTTCGGGGTGGGGGACAGAAATGAAGTTTTCCCAAAACGAGAGAATGGGCTGGCCGGGAAGGCAGGCGGTCCACCCCGTCCCTCCCTCTTTCTCTAGTTGCTGGGCCTGTCTAGAAAGGAGAGCTCTGTGCGTTTAACCCCTTTCAGCCTCTTCCGAGGAAAGTGGCCAAGAAGGGGCCATGTCTCCGCATCTCTCCTCACCCCACAGGCCTTTGTGTGTGCAGGCTGCAGGACACAGCCTGCCCCACGCGGCTTTCTCCATCACTACAATCCCTCTGGTAGGAGGCAGGGGAGCTACACCGGTTGGATTTCTGCCTGCTTACTGGGAAGAAGGTACAAATGGTAACAGGGCGGCTTAGCAGTGCTTGATTTTCTGAAAAATGCTGAAGGCTGGTCTGGGGCAGGCGAGGAAGGATACAACAGCACGCTACACCAAATGCGTTGTTGTGCATGTATACACAAGCGTGCAAATACCTTGATCATAGAAAGCTAGCATAACAGGGAGAAGAGAAGCCTTCTTCCTCACATGCTAGTTTTCCATCTGCAGGGAGGTTAACTGAAATGCCACCAGCCTGAAGTGATAAGTGTGTGTGTGGGGGGGGTGGCTTGAACTCAATTTAGCCTGCACATGCTCAGAGACACTTTTTAAAAAGGTTCGCAATATGAAAGCAGGTTTCAGAGGGATGAGCTCTGGCTCAGTTTTTAAAACTGAGGTTTTTTGGAAAGCCCGGGACCTGGAAAACAGAAGGGAAGCTCTCTGGGAATCTCCCCTCCCCACTGCACTTCCCAGGAACAGCATCAAGTCAAGAGGGAGACCCGACTTTGCTCCATTGTCCTGGGACTGCAGAAAGACAGGCAAAGTCCAGGCTAGCCCCATCCCCTGGCCAGAAGCCTTGCTGAGCCTCACGCCCTCCAGATAAGTTCCCATCTGCCCCAGCCAGCATGTAGCTGGGGATGCTGAGAGGTGTAGTCCAGTGAAGGGTGCCAGGCTGGGGAAGGCTGGACCAATGACACCAGAGCCAGCCATGGGAGGGCCCCACATGGGAAGGCTTGGCTTGAACTAGACCGAAAGGCCAAACTGGATCTCATGTGGCTGCTCACACCTTTCCCTCCATTCCCTTTCCTGGCCTGGCTTCTCTTTTAAGTGTTTAAGCCAGATGGCAGCATCAACTGATGAGGAGGAGGAGGAGGAGGAGCACTGTAACCTTCATTTATTCTTGGTACTGTTAATAATAACAGTAAAAACAATGTTAACTTGAGCTACTTTGGAAGAAAGTTATTGTCTGAAAAGCAGGATAAAAACCAGAGTAAATGACTGACTACTAAGCAAATCTCTCCCTCCCTCTCTCTCACACATAATATAATAGGCAATTTGTTCTCACCTATTCCCAAATCTTTAACGTAACACAGGCTGAAAATGCAGGAAATGCTGAGAGAGATGTAATGCCAGAGTTAGGCAAGCAAACCGTGGATATGCAGCTCAAAAGCTATGCAGAGCCTCCTTGCTCAAGAGCAGTCTACCACTGAATTTTATTATATTTATATGCCCCCCCCCATAGCCCAAAGGGTTCTCTGGGTGGCTTGCAATGAAAACAAATATAGTGGAGGCTGTGGAAGAAGTAAGGAATTAAGAGGAGACAGCTAGCACCTCATCTCTTCTTCCTTCCCCTCTATATTATCATTATGTATTTATTTATCTATACCACCCCACAGCCAAAGTTCTCTGGGTGGTTAATAAAATCCATAAAAACAAATAAAAATACAATAAAAACATAATGATAGCTAGATAGATAGATAGATGATAGATAGATAGAACGAACATTCTAAATACTGGAGAAATAATAAGGTCTTGGCCTGGTGCCAAGTTGGTGCCAGGTGCTCCTTTCTGGAAAGAGATTCCATAGTTGTTTAGATCAATGTTCCTCAACCAGGTGTGTTGAACTACAGTCCCCATCATTGCCACCTCATATTATTCCATCAGAAATAATGGGAGTTGTAATCCAGCAAGCACCACAGTTGGGAAGGCTGCTGGAGATGCAGGGGAGCAAAGGAGCAGGCACTGCAAGCGACCTGAAATATTTCTAGGCATGAATTTAGAGAAAAACTTCCCCAGAGCTTCTTTCATCCTATTCTTGTATAATATATATATAAAGCAATAAATTTTAAAATATAAAAACATCCTATGTGGAGCAGACCCATTGAAATGAATTAGATTGAAGCTAGTCACATCTATCTTGCATCTCTCAAAGGATGGCATATAAATGTTTTAATTAAAATAAAAATAAAATCTCTTTCATTTCAATGAGTCTACTCTACAAAGGCTTACTCTTAGATACAACCCTAAGTAATAGCCTTGCTTGAGAATAAGAGCCCGCAACAACACCCATAAAATTAACAGATAGCTTAATACAAACAATGCAATCAAATAATTATAATGCATTTGAGAAACACTGATATAGGAGCCAAGCTATATGTTATGCACAGTTGAAGATTCGCTTTTTCTTTACTCCAGTGTAGGCCCACGCAAACACCATTTGGATCGGGACCACCACACACCAGGAAAGGGGGACTGATGATTTATTTAATTTGCACCCTGCCTCTCCATGAAATAGTGAACAAGGTGAATAAAAATCATAGGAGCCAAGCCCTTAAAAACTTGATTAAAATTACAGTGAAACAAAAACATTAAAACACAGTGGAAGGAGGTGGTAAGAAAAGGTCCTCAACTTACATGGATCCATCCAGCTCTCCCACAAGGTTCCGGCAAAGTGAAAGGAGAGGGAAGCGAAGCAGATCCCTTTTTATTTCAACTTGGAGAGGGGAAAGACCCTCCAATCAGCTCTGGCTATTCCGGCCTGGACACACCTCTAGGGCGGACTCATGGGGGTTGGCACAGTCTTTGTGGAGTAGTAGTTAAAGCCATGGGGCTGAGACTCAGCAAGGGCGCTCAGCCAGGGAGCTATGGGCCAGTCGCCAACTCTTTGCATGGCCTACCTCACAGGGCTATTGTGGGGATTAGGATTATTTATTAGATTTATATCCCACTTTTTCCCAATGAACTCAAGGCGGCTTACATCATTCCCCTCTTCATGCTCTCTGTCTTATCCCCACAACAACAACCCTGTGAGGTAGGTAGGGCTGAGGCTCTGACTGGCCCAAAGTCACCCGGGTGGCCCCATGGTTGAGTGGGGACTAGAACCCGGATCACCTGAGTCCCGGTCCCACACTCTTAACCACTACACCATGCTGGCAAATTCTTGGACATAATTAGGGAAGGAATTGAAAATTAAACTGCCTGGAGACAGCCCCACCCCTCCCCATTCTATGATTCTCTCCGCCTGCATTAACTTTCCAAATTAAATCTTGTCCAGCCGTTGCCTTCTGCACAATGGCTAGAAGATGCATCGCCCTGCCAGGCTTCCTAGCAACACAACTTCCAAATCACTACTAAGCATGTGTGAACTGCATTGACATGGAGGTCCTCTGCCACTCCAGGGTTTTCTCCTGCAGCAGAAAGGCCCAAAATCTAACATAGAAACAGAGCGAATCAGAAGCGGGCTCCTGGGTCATCTAGTCTGACCCCCTAACCCCTGTCTTCCCAGTTGAGCTGTTGCAAAAAAAAAAAAAAATGGCCAATTTGAAAGCATCGTCCCTGCTGCTACTACATGAAACAGAGTGTCCATACTTTCTCCTGAGCTATCTAGTCCTAATTTCTTGCAAGGTATGCAAAATCTGAAATATTGTACTGTGCTGATCCTGAGTAGGTCTGTTCCGGAAGATTCTTTGTGATGAGTATGGACTTTGGGATGCTTTTGGAAGTTGTGTTCAGCTGATTTGCCCTCCACCCACCATCCAGACTGGCCACCAGCACCTTGTGCCCAATTCGCAGCATCTGGCCTCTTTGCTCACTAAGTCTGGGTGTGAAAGGTGGGCAGGGAAGAAACCCAAACACGGCACTTCAGGAGAGCTTGGCAAATAGTCTTGCCAGCCATAAGGCAAACGAGTGAGTCCTGGAGCAAATCAAGCCAGAGTTTTCTCTGGGAGCAAATGTGAGTAAACTTATTTATTTATTTAGAATTTTTGTATGCCGTCCCATTGCATAGCCTCAGGACAGCTTACATAAAATAAATTTATTTTTATTTATTTATTTTATTTTTGGATTTATATCCTGCCTTTTTCCTACAAAGGGCTCAAGGCAGCTTACATCTCCTCCTCCATCTTATCCCCACAACAACAACCCTGTGAGGTAGGTTGGGCCGAGAGTCTGTGACTGGCCCAAAGTCACCCAGTTGGCTCCATGGCTGAGCGGGGACTCGAACCCAGATCGTCTGAGTCCCAGTCCCATGCTCTTAACCACTGCACCACACTGGCTCTAAATAAACATAATACAAATAAAATCCAGATTCACCTTGGCTGCAAATTAAAACCTATAGATGATATTAAAAGTTATTAAAATATTGTTTGAATAAAAAGGTCTTGGCCTGGCACCGAAAAACAAGGCGGCGCCAGGCGGACCTCTCTGGGGAGTGCATTCCATAGGTGGGGGGCCACCGCAGAGAAGGCCCTCCTCCGCTCCGGTTTTGCCTCCTAATGTCTTTCACAGAGGGTTAAGCTGTTGTTTGGGCACATGGTGAAAAGGCAAGACGCACTGGAGAAGAAACAGCCAAAGGCAGAAGAGGAGGAAAGGGCAGATCAATTGCATGAAGGAAGCCGCAGCCTCGCGTCAACAAGAGCTGTTACAAACAAGACCTCTTGGAGGCACAGGGTTGGCGCAGTTGGAGATGATACAACTTCTTCTTCCTTCTCTTTTCTCCTCCTATATTCTTTATTTACTTATTTTATACTGTTAATTTTAATTTTATATTATTATGTTTGTATCTCAGTGTATTTTTTGTATTTTTGTATTTAGTGGCAATTCATTATGTTCTATTGTATTTCTATGTATTTTATTGTGTTGTAAGCCGCCCCGAGGCTTCGGCAAGGGGCGGCATAGAAATGTTTAATAATAATAATAATAATAATAATAATAATAATAATAATAATAATAATAAAAGCAGAAGCCTTATTAATGAAAAAGCACCCTGGAATGTGAAAATTAAACCTTCTACAACAAGGAGCAAATTATTACATAACTTGGAAAGCAGCTTTCTTTGCAGTGTGGTGCAGTGGTTAAGAGCATGGGACTGGGACTCAGACGACCTGGGTTCGAGTCCCCGCTCGGCCATGGAGCCAACTGGGTGACTTTGGGCCAGTCACAGACTCTCAGCCCCACCTACCTCACAGGGTTGTTGTTGTGGGGATAAGATGGAGGAGGAGATGTAAGCTGCCTTGAGCCCTTTGTAGGAAAAAGGCAGGATATAAATCCAAAAATAAATAAATAAATATACCTCGAAAACATCTTTGCTGATGAATCTAAGTCTTTAGGATATAAAACTCATGTTGGTTTGTACTTCCTCAACATTTTATTTTTACTCCATCTAGAATATTTCTAATCTTATTTTAGTAAAATCTAAGCACTAATTTCTCTCCTAGGTATAATTTTATGTGGGGTTGTAAATTATAGGTTATTTTGTTCTCTTTTGATATTTATTTATTTATAAATTTATATGTTGCTGAATAACCAAACAGGGTTCTCTAAGCAGCATGCAATAAAAAATACAAGAAAAAACATCATAATTCCTAGGATTTTTTTTAAAGGTCTGTGGTCCTATGTTTACTTTTACATGGAATTGTAAAGATACTTTTTATACTTTTTGGATCTCTTTTTATATGGTCTACTGACTAATTCAGTATATTCCTATTCTGAACAGATCTGACTTAGGCCTTGTGGGTGAACAAGAAATGGTAAACTGGTTTTCAGATTATTTCTTAAAAATGTAAAACCATAGAAAAATTTACAATTCCTGGAAAAAATGCCACTCCAAATGGACATTGGTATAATTTATTTTTTTTAAATATTTAGATATAGACAGAATACTAAAAAACAGAGACATCACCCTGCTGACAAAAGTGCGTATAGTCAAGGCTATGGTTTTCCCAGTTGCAATATATGGCTGTGAAAGCTGGACCATAAGGAAGGCTGAGTGCCGAAGAACTGAGGCCTTTGAACTGTGGTGCTGGAGGAGACTCCTGCGATTCCTTTGGACAGCAAGATGATCAAACCCGTCAGTCCTAGAGGAGATCAACCCTGACTGCTCTTTAGAAGGCCAGATCCTGAAGATGAAACAAACACTTTGGCCACCTACTTTGGCGACCTAATGAGAAGGAAGGACTCCCTGGAGAAGAGCCTAATGCTGGGAACAATAGATGGCAAAGGAAGAAGGGGACAGCAGAGGATGAGGTGGCTGGATGGAGTCGCTGTGAGCTTAGGTGGACCCCGGGGGATGGCGGAGGACAGGAAGGCCTGGAGGAATGTTGTCCATGGAGTCACGATGGGTCGGACACGACTTTGTGACTAACAACACCAACCTCAGTTCAATAATGGCTTGAGGAGGACTGCCTACTCTTGTAGGTACCTACTTACCTGCTGAGATCTGGGTCAGATCAAAGAACCATCCTCCAAAGAGGTGAGGGGAATGGTAAACAGAAGGAAGGCCTTTTTGGTGGTGGCACCCCATCTCAGGAATAGGCTTCCTAAAGAAGTTTGCTGACACCTTCATTACTAGCATTTTGGGCCAAGGCGTAGACTGATCTATTTTCCAGCTATTTAATTTTATTTTAGGTATTTCTATGCCATTCAGTTAGATGAGCTCTCAGAACAGTTTACAGAATATAGTTTAAAAAATCAATAATGATCAATTTAAAAAAAAATTTAAAACAACCTTGCCTGTCCAAAAACCACAAAATTTGAAAGCCTATGATAAAATAATAAAACAATACATAATAATCATTCCACATGTACCAAACAGTTTAAAACCAATAGAATCACAATCAACAATTAAAATGGTGAGAAAGTAAGAATGTCTTAACCTGGTGCTGCAATTTATTTAATATCGGTGCCAGGAGTATTTTCCTGGGGAGCTGATTCCAAAGACGGGGTGCCACAATCAAGAAGGCCCTTCCTTGTAGTCACCCTCTTTACCTCCTTCAGGGGTGCCTCATGGAGCAGGACCACCTTAGATGATCTAAGGGTCTGGATAGGTGCATATAGGAGAAGATGCTCCATTCGATATCCAGGCCCTAAGCCTTTAAGGCCTTATACTTCAGCATGAGCACCTTAAACCAGGCCCAAAGCTCAGTTGGTAACCAGTGCAGATGGTATAGCACCAGAATGATAGGCTCGCTTCTACTCATTTCCATCAGGAGATGAGCTGCCCTATTCTGTACCAGCTGAAATTTCTGGGCCTTTTCCAAGGGCAGCCCCACATAGAGCACTTTCCAGGAGTCTAAACATGAGGTTACCACGGGATGGATTACCATTGCTAGGTTCTGCCTGTCCAGAAAGGGATGCAGTTGATAAATCAGCCAGAGTTGACAAGAGGTGCTTCTGGTCATAGATGCCACCTGAGACTCAGGGGACAATTCTGGGTCCAGGAGAACCCCCAGGCTGGGCTCTGAACTCCAGCCTTTGCTTGCTTGCTAGTCGCGAAGTCACGTCCGACCCATCGCGACCCCAAGGATAACACTCTTCCAGGCCTTCCTGTCCTCCGCCATCCCCCGGAGTCCACCCAAGCTCACACCGACTGCTTCAGGGACTCCATCCAGCCACCTCATCCTCAGCCGTCCCCTTCTTCTTTTGCCCTCAATCGTTCCCAGCATTAGGCTCTTCTCCAGGGAGTCCTTCCTTCTCATTAGGAGGCCCAAGTATTTGAGTTTCATCTTCAGCATCTGGCCTTCTAAAGAGCAGTCAGGGCTGATCTAGGCCTAGTTTTATTGAAATTGTTTTAAACAGTGCTTTTTTTGTTAAAAAAAAAAGGTGCCGGAACTCACATCTTGTTAATCTTTTATTTATGGTTTTATTAAGGGTAATCTTTTATTAGCAGGGCAGGACCGGTGGTTGAGAAGTAATTAGTTTTTTTTTTTTTTCATTTTTAAATTTGGGGTCACACTTTTATACTAAAAATTAAAAAAAAAGATTTTCAATTCACCAACTTTTTTTAAAATAAAGAAATCATTTACCTTTTGCACGTAGCCAGTCACTCTGCACACACATAAACATAATGGTCGCCAGCGGCAGGAAGCGCTCAGTGCGCAACCACACGACCAATGCCAAGCCGAGCAGCAGCGCCCTCACAACCAGCGCGGACACACAAGCAGCCCGCATGCACTATTTTAATTATTTTTGCCGCTGACCTACTACGCCCAACAGGGCGATTCAAAATCACTTGGAAAAATCCGTTGGAAAAATCCATCAAAAAAAGGTGCCGGAACGCTGTTGCTGTTCCAGTGGTGCGTTCTATGACAAAAAAAGCCCTGGTTTTAAATATTTAAATAGTTTTACATTTTTGTATATTGGAGTTATAAACTGCTTTAAATTTGTATACTGAAACTTTATACTGTGTTTTATTTTATTGCTATTTGTATTGTATCTCTTTGGCATTTTGAGGAGCTGTGAACTACCCAGACAGCAGATAAATGAATGACGGAATGTGCAATCCACCGGTCAATGTCACCAGGGGTCAAGTGAATAAACAGCATAGCTAGTTGGTGCCAGTTACTAGTGAAAGGGATGAATCCAACTGGTTTGCCTTCCGGGGATGCGTATTCTTGCTTGAATTTGAAAAAGGATGCTAAGGCGGCTTAATCTCCCCAGATCCATTCACCTCAGTGGAAGTGGGGGGCCTGAAAGGAGAGAGGGCTTGGGGGCTTTGAACACCTGGAAGCAGGAAATAAAGGAGGACAGACAGGCAGGACAAAAGAGAGGACTGGCCTGTCCCTTTGTCTTCTAGGAGGGGCTCCCTCCCTTGCCCTTTGGTTCCATTCAGTAAAGAATGAATGAATTGTAACACACACTCACAAACACACACACACATCCCCAATGTGCTGCCAGAATACCACAACTTGGGCTATACCACCTTAGGTAAAGGCCTCTCCTGAACCAGGGCTGTCCTTTGAGCATCACTCTGGGGAAGGCCATGCCCACAAAGCGGATCCCTCAAGCTTTTAAGAAGCTCTCCCTTTGCAAAATAAAGGCCAGGGCACACAACTGAGCCGACCCTGGAAAAGGCCACCCCGGCAGTTGCCTGTGTGTGCCAAGGGGCCACCAGAAAGCCTCCCACTGCAGCTGTGTGTGTGTGTGTGTGTGTCTTGAAAGCGCCAGTGGCCCATGGGAAGTGGCCCAAGGGGGAACTACAGGCTCCAACAGCCCCCTTGGCAACTCTTTTTGGAAGGCTCTGAGAAAGGGGATGATTTGCGTACTACTGGGGAGCAATTTGTCTGTTATTTAATTATTATTTTTATACCACCCAGTCACTGAGGCTCTCTGGGTGGTTAACAAAAGTTAAAATTAAATCAAAGTTAAAAAGACACGCACACAAAATTAATTAAAAGAACAATACCATAATTGCAATTGCTATTACTTCATCACAGAAACATAGCAGTAGTACAGAAATAAAATGAGATATATAAAAACAAAGTGAAAAAGTTAGATTGTTAAATGCTGGGAAAATTAAAAGGTTTTAACCTGGCATGGAAAAGAATGCAAAGTTGGAAATCTCCAGACTGTTTCCAAAGGCAGCGCCCCGTGGGGTGTGTTGCAGGAGTCCAGAGGAGAGGTGACCAGAGCATGGATCCCTGTGGCCTCTCTCTTCCCAGATGGGGTTGCAAGCAGATAATAGGTGCTCCATGCCACAGAGCCCCCCGTGTCTCAAGTTTCTCCCCATAATTCAAGAATTGCCTTAGACTGCAGCACAGTGGGTGCTACTTGCCTACAGCTTCTTCCTCCACTTTTCCACAGCGGTGCAGCTAGGTAATGTTAGGTCCTGGGTTGGTTGGTTGGTTGGTTGGTTGGTTGGATGGATGGATGGATGGATGGATGGATGGATGATTGGATGGTTGGATGGATGGATGGATGGAGGGAGGGAGGGATGGTTAGATGGATGGATGGAAGGACAGATGGATGGTTGGATGGATGGTTTGGTTTGTTTACATCATCATCTGTGCACTGGTCCACAGCTAAACAGATTTGAGCACACTGAGCAATGAAAAGATTAAAGGAATGAAATGGTTTTCACCGAGTGAACACTTTTAAAACCAATGGCAATAGAAACTCATAAGAATTGAGTCTGGTCAGTTGATGAAGAACGAAATTCAGTAAGGGTACATGCCAAGTTCTCCACCTAGGAAAAAGAAGCTCAGTGCATAGTTACAAAAGGGAGAAACTTGGCTCAACGATGCGGCAAGCAAGAAGGACCTTGCCATTGTAGATCACAAGCTCAAGAGGAGCCAAGAGCGTGTTGTGACTACAAAAACAAGCGCAAATGCTTGCTTGGGCTACATTGCTAGAAGTATCGCTTCTGTATCAAAAGGAGTACTCATTCCTGCTACTCAGCCCTGGTTAGGCCTCAGCTGGAGTACTACATCCAGTTCTGGACATGAAGTTTTAAGAAAGATGCAAACAAACTTTAAAAGGTTCAGAAGAAGGCAACAAAAATGATCAGGAAACTGGAAGCAAAGCCCTGTGAAGAGAGACTTGAATAATTCAGCATGTTTCACCTTGGGAGGAGAGGACTAAGGGGAGATATGATAGCATTTTTGAAAGGTTGTCACACTGAGGAGAGCTGGGATTTCTTCTCAACCATCCCAGAGTACAGGACATGGAATAATGGGCTGAAGTTATAGGAAGCCAGATATTGGCTGAACATCAGGAAAAACTCCAGTGGAGCCAATGACCCAGGAGGCCCTGGCCTCTCCCACTCTGAAAGCATTTGAGATGCAGTTAGACCGCCATCCGTGACCCGTGCTTTAATTTGCAGTCCTTCATTCAGCCAATGGCTTAATTGATCTCCTCCCAGCAATACTCTTTTCTGATTAAACCTGGTCCAGAAGCAATTAGGCAGCCAGGGCACCTCAATCAGCCAGCAGGATGCCGGCTGAAAAGGGACAGCTCCCAACAAGAGCCCAGCTGCTGCTTTCTGCACTAGCTTCAGCTTCCAGGCCAGCCTTAAGGGCAGCCCCACACAGAGTGCATTGCAGTAGTCAGGCCAAGCTATCCCTGTCCAGGCCAATCCAGCGGAGGTGAATCAGAGATGTTAAGAACCACTCCGAGCCACGGCAGTTACCTGGGGCTCCAGTGACGGCAACGGATTTAGGGGCACCCTGAGGCTGCAGACTCAAGTGCTCATCCCCGCTCAGAAGAGGTAATTCACCGGCCTCCCAGGCTCAGGACCGCTTCACCCAAGTGGATTCCTGCTCGGGCAGGAGACCTGGTCACCCCTAAGCGCCCTCCGCCCTCTTGCAGAGCCTGGCCTGCTTCTTGGCATACATCTGAGCTGTGGGCAGTGAAGCAAGAGGGGAGAGGGCTAGAGGCCAGGTGGAGGAGAGCTCAGGCCACATCTAACCAAGCACATCCCAGTGCTCCTCATCAAGCACTTTTTTCTTTTCTTTTATAACTTCTTTTATATTGTTTATATTTTTTATTTATTTTATATTATTAATTTTAATTTTATATTGTTATTTTTGTATTGTATTGTATTTTATTTTATTGTGTTGTAAGCCGCCCCGAGGCTTCGGCAAGGGGAGGCATAGAAATGTTCTAATAATAATAATAATAATAATAATAATAATAATAATAATAGTGGTGAAGGTGACTCAAACATATTTTTATTCCACCTACATCCCATCTTCAGAGTGCCGACCAGCACAGCTGTTCCAGGTGGTTTGGGGCCTGCTACATTTTGGCCCCAAAAGAGATATTAGTGAACCCTCAGCAGCCCACTATGACAAATTTGCACAACACTTTCAGGGCAAAATGGTTGGATTCGCTCCAACTTGGACACCACGGTTGTCCCAGTGCCATTGGCAGAGGCCTCCCGTGAGCTGCCTGGTCCTGTTCTGCTGGCTCAGTTTCCGTTACTGTGGTCCAGTGATGTGGACATGGTACTTCGACAAGTCCGGCCCACCACGCGCCAGCGGGACCCTTGCCCATCATGGCTTATTGGGAGATCTAGGAAGGGGGCTTCCGCCTGCGCCCTCGAGAGAGGGAGCAGTTCCAGCCCCTTGAAAGGCAGCTGTGATAACACCATTCCTAAAGACGCTGGGCCTGGACCTGGGTGATGTGGACAACTTTAGACAAATAACCAGAATCCCCTTTCTGGACGAGGTGATCAAGCAGGTGGTGGGACTGCAGCTCCAGGCGCTTCTGGCAGAAACCGATGATCTAGAGCAGGGGTCCTCAAACTTTTTAAACAAGGGGCCAGTTCACTGTCCCTCAGACTGTTGGGGGGCTGGACTATAGTTTGAAAAAAATATGAACTATTTTTTCATATGCACACTGCACATTAAAATTAATTGAAATTAATTAAAAGTAAAAGTAATTAAAATTGTTTAAAATGAATTACGATTTAAAAGAACAAAAAAAGTTTGCTCCACTTGCTCAGGCTGCAGCAGAAGCCTAAGATGAGGTGGGGAAGAGCATGTCCACATTCAAGGGGCAGAGCTTCAATGTCTGGGATCGTGCTGGGGGACGGGGGGGAAGTGGGTATGATCGCGCTCCTGCAGGGAAGGCGGGTGCGGTCACAGCCATCTCCCCTCGAGCACGATCATGGCCATCTCCCCCCCCCCCAAGCATGACCGCGATGGCGCCCATCTTTCCTGCATGAGTGCGACTGCGATCGCAGCCATCTCCCCACAGAGGATGCCTGCGCCAGCCCAGAGCTTTTGGACTCCCTCAGAGATCGTTTTCTCTCATGGACCGCAGTTCGGGGATCCATGATCTAGGCCCATTTCAGTCAGGTTTTCGGCCTCGGTTTGGGATGGAGACTGCCTTGGACACCCTGCGAGATGCCCTTTGGTGGGAGACAGACGGGGAGTGCAATCCCATTGATTCTCCTGGACCTCTCAGCAGCTTTTGAGGCCATCAACCAGGGTATCCTTCTGGAGCAGCTGGCCAGGTTGGGAGCTGGGGGCACCGCTCTGCAGTGGTTCCATTCCTACTGGGCGGACCGGTTCCAGACGGTGGTGCTGGGGGACTGTCGCTCTGGGCAACGGCAGCTGCATCATGGCGTCCCTCAGTTCTGTCCCCCATGCTTTTTAATATCTACATGAAACCACTAGGTGAGGTCATCTGGAGGAGTGGGCTGTGGTGTCATCAGTACACCAATGATCCCCAGCTCCACCTCACTTTTCCATCTGATCCAGGTGGGGCAGTAGCTGTCCTGAACTGGTGTCTGAACTTGGTATGGGCTGGATATGGGCCAATAAACTGAAGCTGAATCCAGGTACGACGGAGGTCTTGTTGGTGGGTGCTCCCACACTTCCAGCTAGGAAATTTTCAACCTGCCCTGGATGGGGTCGCACTCCCCTACAGGGGTAGCTTAGGGGTGCTCCTGGATCCCAAGCTGTCGCTTGTTTCTCAGGTGGGCTGGATGGTCAGAAGCAGCTTTGTTCAGCTTGGGCTGATCTTTCAGCTATGGTCCTACCTGGATGAGCAAAGCCTGAACACACTGTTCCATGTGCTGGTAACCTCTCGCCTGGATTACCGCAATGCGGTCTACGTGGGGCTGCCTTTGAAGACAGTCCGGGCATTGCAGCAATGCAAAACCAAGTGGCACGGCTGCGTACGAGGACCGGCCAGCAAGGACACATGACGCTGGTCCTCTGTCGGCTGCATTAGTTCCCTGTTCCAGTCTGGGCTCGATTCAAAGTGTTGTCTCTGATGTATAAAGTCCTAAATGGCTTAGGACCAGAATACCTGAGGGAGCGCCTCTCTCTGTATTTTCCTACCAGACCACTTAGCTCTTCCTCTGAAGTTCTCCCCCGAATCCCGCCCCCCAGTAAGATCAAGGGGGAAAGGGCTAGGAAGGGGGCATTTCTCCCATTGGTGCCCAGACGCTAGAATTTGCTCCTCAGGGACATACTGCTGGCATTGACTTTTCTTTCTTTCAGATGCCAGGTAAAAACTTCTTTCTTCAAACAAGCTTTTGGTTAATTTAAATTGTATTCTGTTATTTAATTTTGGCTGTTAATTTATTTGGTCGCATTTGGTTATGTTGTCTCTGGTTTTATACATTGTTATTATGTGGAATGTTTTAATAATTTACTAATTTTATTGTTTTTATCCGTTTTGATTTATTGCATTTATATGCCGCAGTGTTTGTAAGCTGCCCAGAGAACCCCCAGGTTATGGGGTGGCATAGAGGTTTTATTTATTTATTTATTTATTTTATTAAATTATTTATTTATTTATTTAAACATGATCTCTCTCTCTCTCTCTGACATTTTTTCTTCCTTCCTCTTGCCCAAAACCTTTCCACTGGACCGCTCTAGGAATTCATATTCTGTGTGCATTTAACGCTGTGAGTCTCCCTTAAGAAAAAGCAGTGGGAGAAAAAGAGACTGGGCTTTGGGAGAGAGGAAATTGAGGAAGCGGGTGCTGTCCCCACTCCCCTGCTTTTTCTGGGGTGGGCAGCCCCCAGGCTTTTGTGCTCCCAGATTCTGTGCTTCAAAACAGCTCGCACAAAAGGTGGGCATTCATCAAACACTACTACAACAAGGCTGGATCCACCTGTTGAATCTGCCCATTGCATGTGGGAGAAACTACCCCTGGTGAATATCTGCCTTTCAAGCAGCTTCTGAAGGGCGCAAGAGCCCTAAAGGAGGAAGAAGAAAAGGGAGCTGGCCACCCCACTCTGCATTAGCCCTCTTAACACCTTGGTGTTAAAACAAAGACCTTAACGAAGTTTTTGTGCACTGAACCAACTTGCTCAACACCACCGAAGTGTTGCCATGGGTGGGGGGAGGCAGACTAGCTTGAGGGGCGAGATAAATATTGGGCCAAAGGGCCTCCTTCCCTGGGCTTTCTTTATCAATTCAATTTGCAACATGTATAGACTTCTCCATATCTATATAGATTGGAGAGCGCTGAACAATAAAAAGATAAAAAACAGATAAAAGAAAACAATGTATTAAAAACAAGATATTGGATAAAATGGTGGCCGGTCAAATAAAGGAGGATTCCTGAAATTAAGATGTTTTTCAGCAGGCACCAAACACAGCATATGCAGAGAATCATAGACTCATGGATAGGTAGAGTTAGAAGGGGCCAGAGGGCCGTTGGGTCCAACCCTTGCTCAATGCAGGACTCCCAGTTAAACCATCCCTCCCAGATGGCTGTCAAGTTGCATCTTGAGTGGCTGCAGTGTGGGAGAGCCCAGCACCTCCCCAGGCCATTGGCTCCATGGCTGTTCTGCTCTAACAGTCAGGACATTTCTCCTGGAGGAACCTTTGGGGTGATGGGTAAACCGCTGCCTTAGGGTCTTCCTCCATGAGACAGTTATGTCCACTGCCTATACTATGCTATGCGGTCGCATCCAACCCATCGCGGCCCCATGGACAACACTCCTCCAGGCCTTCCTGTCCTCCACCATCCCCCGGAGTCCACTCAAGCTCACACCAACTGCTTCAGTGACTCCATCCAGCCACCTCATCCTCTGCCATCATCTTCTTCTTTTGCCATCTATTGTTCCCAGCATTAGGCTCTTCTCCAGGGAGTCCTTCCTTCTCATTAAGTGGCCAACGTATTTGAGTTTCATCTTCAGGATCTGGCCTTCTAAAGAGCAGTCGGGGTTGATCTCCTCCAGGACTGACCAGTTTGATCGCCTTGCTAGAACAACACCTGGCAGGAGACCGCGCCCGCGCCCGAGAACCGCACCGCGCCCAAAGACCGCGCCGCGCACGCGCCCAAAGACCGCGCCGCGCACGCGCCCGAAGACCGCGCGAAGACTGCGCCGCGCCGCCGACTCCGCCGCTACCTGACTGCCCTGCCACGCCCCTGCACACGTGGCAGGCGTGCCCGGACGGGGTGGGGCGTCGGGCGGCCCGCGGCTACAAAGCACCAGCAGCGGCCGGGGCCGGCGGCCAAAGGGCGGTTTGCCGCCGTTTGGGGGGGCTGTTCGGGGGGGGGCTAGGCTGGCCAGGGGACTTGCTCTTTTGTTGTGGCAGTCCCTTCTGTTGAACGGCCAATTTTAAATGTTTTATAATTTTAAAGTGTTTTAACTTGTTTTTATGGAGTCGTCCCTGGCCATGTTGCCGCCTGAGTTTCCTGGGGAGCGCACTGGCGCCGCCATTGGTGTGGTGATGGGCAATGGACGTAATAGCGGTGGGGGCTTAACGTGTCTGCATAGAAGAAGGAGGGACAGATGGCTGACACCTGTCCCTACTTCTGGTTTTGCTCCCAGCCAGAAGGTGCCAGGGAGTCTTGTCAGTCGCCCCTCGGGCCTGACGGTGCTGTTGTTTAATGCCAGGTCGGCCAATAACAAATCTGCCCTCATCCATGACTTGATTGTGGATGAGGGGGCCGACCTGGCCTGTATAACGGAGACCTGGGCGGGAGAGGGGGGGGGATGTTGCCCTCTCTCAATTGTGCCCGCCCGGGTATATGGTCCAGCACTGTTCACGGCCGGAGGGGAGGGGAGGGGGGGTCGCTTTGGTTTACCGGGCCTCCATCACTCTCACGGGACTTCCTGTCCCTTCGAGACCAGGGCTGGAGTGTCTCTACTTGGTGTTGGGCGACCGAGACAGATTGGGGATTCTGTTGGTGTACCGTGCACCCTTCTGCCCAACAGTCTCCCTGCCTGAGCTGACGGAAACGGTCTCGGACCTGGTGTTGAGGACCCCCAGGATGCTGGTCCTGGGGGACTTCAATATCCATGCCGAGGCTAGTTTGACCGGGGCGGCTCAGGACTTCATGGCTTCCATGACGGCCATGGGGCTGTCTCAACATGTCACCGGCCCGACCCATGAACGTGGACACACTCTGGACCTGGTTTTCTCGACGGGGCAGGAAGAGGGTGGTCTGAGGGTGAGGAATTTATGCTTGACTCCCCTGTCATGGTCAGATCACTTCCTAGTGAGGTTTGTGCTCGAGAGCGACATCTCCCTCTGCAAGGGTGCAGACCCGATTGTGTGGGTCCGCCCCCGGAGCCGGATGGATCCAGAAGGATTCCTGAAGGCTCTGGGGGAGTTTCCGGCTGACAAGACGGGTGCTCCTGTCGAGGCTCTGGTTGAACTGTGGAATGGGGAGATGACCAGGGCTGTAGACACGATCGCTCCTAAGCGTCCTCTCCCATCGGGCAGAGCCCGCTCTTCCCCTTGGTACACTCCAGAATTGAGGGCAATGAAGCAGGTTGGGAGACGGCTAGAGCGTAGGTGGAGGAAATCACGTGATGAATCTGACCGAACACACTTAAGAGCCCACTATCGGGCCTATGCTGTGGCGGTGAGGGCGGCGAAAAAGAGACACTTCTCCGCTTCCATTGCCTCCTCACAATGCCGTCCGGCGGAGCTCTTTCGAGTGGTGCAAGGCCTGGTTCACCCAGGGCCAAAGGAAGAGCTGATTCCACCCTCAAAGGCCCGCTGTGACGACTTTGCCGAGCATTTTAGGGAGAAAATCGCTCAGATTCATCACGAGCTGGATTCCACTATTGATTCAGAGGTTTTAAGGGAGACACCAACGCTACCGTCTGGTCCAGAATTATTGGATGAATTTCAGTTATTGCGGCCCGATGATGTGGACAAGGTGCTTGGACGAGTACGTCCTACCACTTGCCTTCTGGACCCTTGCCCGTCTTGGTTAATAAAGGATTCCAAGCACGGGATTGGAACCTGGATCTTGGAAGTGGTTAACGCTTCTCTGAGGGAGGGTCGGGTGCCTGCTCCTTTAAAGGAGGCGGTAGTCCAACCGGTCCTGAAGAAGGCGTCACTGGATCCAGGGATGGCCGCTAACTATAGACCAGTGGCCAACATCCCGTTTCTGGGCAAGGTGTTAGAGCGAGTGGTGGCGGGACAACTCCAAGCACTCTTGGATGAAACTGATTATCTGGACCCATTTCAGTCCGGCTTCAGACCCGGGTACGGTACTGAATCTGCCTTGGTCGCCCTGTACGATGACCTGTGCAGGGAGAAGGACAGGGGGAGTGCGTCCCTGTTGGTTCTCCTGGACCTCTCAGCGGCTTTCGATACCATCGACCATGGTATCCTTCTGGATAGGCTGGCGGGATTGGGGGTCGGAGGCACCGCTTTGCGGTGGTTCCGCTCCTATCTCAACGACCGATTCCAGAAGGTGGTGTTGGGGGACTATGGCTCTGCGCCATGGCAGCTTTGCCATGGGGTACCGCAGGGTTCCATTTTGTCCCCTTTACTGTTCAATAACTACATGAAACCGCTGGGAGAGGTCATCAGGAGGTGTGGGCTGCGGACCCATCAGTATGCTGATGATACCCAGCTCTACCTCTCGTTTTCCACCAATCCAGGTGAGGCAGTGGCTGTACTGAACCGGTGCCTGGCCGAGGTAATGGGCTGGATGAGGGCCAATAAACTGAAGCTCAATCCAGACAAGACGGAGGTCCTGTTGGTTGGCGGTTCGGGCTTCGGAGAAGGTGACCTGAACCTTGTCCTGAATGGGGTTGCACTCCCTCCTAGGGACAAGGTCCGCAGCTTGGGAGTGCTCCTCGACCCGGAGCTTTCACTTGAAGCTCAGGTGACAACAGCGGCGAGGAGCGCTTTCCTCCAGCTTCGGCTGATTCATCAGCTGCGCCCCTACCTGGAGTACGACTGCCTTGCAACAGTGACTCATGCGCTGGTGACTTCCCATCTTGACTTCTGTAACGCGCTCTACGTGGGGCTACCCTTGAAGACGGTCCGGATACTTCAATTGGTTCAGAATAGAGCTGCCAGGCTGCTGACGGGGACTGGACGTTATGTTCACATGACACCAGTTCTCCGTCAGCTTCACTGGCTCCCCATTGAAGTCCGGGCCCAATTCAAGGTGTTGGTAATGACCTATAAAGCCCTAAACGGCTTGGGTCCTGGTTACCTGAAGGAGCGCTTACATCCATATTTGCCCCCACAGACTGATATCCCACAGTTCCTGACCTTGGACCAGTGGGAGTTGTACTCCAAAACACCTGGGTGATTTGCCTACCTCAGTGCAGTCTTGTTTGTGATTTGATGCCCAGCTTCGTTGAGCCAAACACTCTCCCAACCTCATTGAAAAAGCAAACAAACTGAGGTCCCCACCATCCCACTGCTTCCCACTTTCCACGTCAGATTTCTTTTTGGGCTTTTTGTTTTTCTGATTGCAGGCCATCTTGCAGGTACTTTCTGGTTCATCTCTACCACAAAAAAAAAAAAAAAAACCACTACTGCAATGGCGGAAAGGTCTCTCAAAACTCTGAATATTTATCTGGGTTCTCTTTCGCTCTCGTTGGGTAAGGCTTGATGGTTAGCTTTTCAGCTCCCTAAGCCAACTCTGGGTTCCACCACAACCATAGGGTACATCAGAAGTGCACAGCCCCTGGAGCCCCCGCGGATGGCCCATCTCATGCACGCGCTGCCTGCCAGGGCCTGCGAAAACAGCGGTGCTGGTCAAGTTCTCGGCAGGCCGCCCTCCGTGGGTATGCAACTTCATGCATCCTTCCTTGTGCAGAAAATATGTGGCTTAGCAGGCCCAGCAGACACCAAGCAGAGACTCTGCCCACCCAGGAATCATCCTTGCTGATTACTTTGAGAGAGAATTTCTATCTGAAACATGGCGGGATTAATGCACCTCATTTTTAAATACACTTTGGAGACATCCTGTTCGGTGACTTTTGTGCTCATGTCCTCCGTCCAGTTATTTGGCTTCTGCAAAGCATACTAGAAAAGAAGCAGTTCCCACACCACTCAGCTGCCACACAGCATCGATTTCACATCGATTCGCTTCCTGCATTTGATCTCCAAGCAAAACCCTCGACCAGGCCAGGGAATTCTTCTTTCCCTCCCCTCAGAGTTCTCTTTTGTCAAGCAGGGCTCCAGGTGCAGGAGACACTTTACCTGTATCCTAATCCTTGGCACAGCTCCGCTCCTGGGAATACCCTGTCAGGATATTCAAGGGCTGATCCGCCAGGCTGGGGTCTCCCCCCTTGGGGGCGATCACACGGTTCCTCGCACCCTGTGTCGATTTTTTCATGCACAGCAACGTGCAGTTCCCCAACACCACGTAACCCACGGTGGGAGCGCTGAAGCGGCTGCCCTTGCGGCAGGTCTCTCTCTCGTGCTGGACAAGGGAGGCCCGCCGCCGGTAGCTCTTGCCGCAGTCTTTGCAGCTGTACGGCCTCTCCCCGGTGTGCACCCTCTTGTGCTGGCTGAGGTTGGAGCTGGTGCTGAAGCTCTTCCCACAGTCCGTGCATTTGTGGGGCCGCTCGCCCGTGTGGATCTTCACGTGCCGTCGGAGCTGCGACTGGCACGGCCACCGCTTCCCGCAGTACGAGCACTCGTAGGATTGTGCCTTGGCGGGCTGAACTAGGCCCAAGCCCAGGGGGTAACTTTTCCCACACTCCACAGCTTTCTTTTCCGTGGCCTGCCTGGGGGTTGGCTGCTGGGAGCGGTTTTTGGCTGAACGTCGGTCACCATCCTCCCTGTGTTGCCCTTGTGTCTGTCCCAGAGAGATTTCCTGGGAAGGTTTCAGTCCCGGTTGACTGCTAGGCCTTTCCCCTGCCTCGGCCACCTGGGGAAAAGCTCCTCTCGCTGTGTCCAAGGAAAGCGCTCTCACTTCAGTTTTCTTGGGCCTTTCCGGCTGAAGGTTCGCCTTTTCCTTCTCACTTTCTGAAACAAACAGAGAAGCCCAGATCAATTTCCTCTGGGTTTCCCATGGGCTCCCTCCTGGGAGGGAGTTTCTCTGGCTAAGGATCTTCTGTCTCCTCATTCATTCACCCACTGACAGCCACAAGGGGAGTGAGTTTGTCTGGGGGCAGGCCGGAGGGCCTTCCCTACTCAGCTCTCTGTGGCGTACCAGTACTGTTCCTGGTGTCATTCCGTCCCTGCAGCTGGGACTTCAACCAGCGACTCCTGGCTTTGCTGGGTGTAGGCTTTCTCCGAATCCTAGAACAGTAGGGTTGGAAGGGGCCGGGAAGGCCATCAGGTCTAACCTCCGGCCAGTGCAGGACACCAAGTTACACCATCCCACTAAAAAAGTTGCTCCGCCTGTTTATGAAATACAAACATCTAGCCATTCTGGCTGTTAGGAGGAGGAAATGTCTGGGGATGTAGGAGGAGCGGTCCCGATCCCCACAGCAGAGCCTTCAAATGCTCTGGATGCAAACTCTGATTTGGATGAAGGAGAGCATCCACGACCGGAATGCCAAAGCCTGCAGCCCCAGGGAGTAGGTAGGCTACTGCTGAGGACCAGTTCTGAATTCTGTGGGAAAGTTTAATGACTAGACCAGTGTTGGAAGGGCATTTTCCAAATCCCTTTAATAATGGTAAACAGAGACAAATGCCCGCTGCGGCGGAAGACAAGCCTGGCAGCTTCAAAGTGGAAGATGAGTGGTTCCCAGCATATTATGCAAAGTTTTTCGGGCTGCTAACTATTCTTCGTGTCTTAACAGTTTTCAGTGCTTCCCCTTCTCCTCATATTGAAAGAGGAGTTGATGTTCTTATGTTATTTATTTATTTCACGTTTTTCTACATCGTCTCGTATTTTAAAAATCTCAAGATGGTTTAGAAATGTATATTACATTTTTACAAGTATCCCAATTCAATTTTCTACATAACAGAACACTGAAATCGTATTAAGAACACAATTCCACGTATGTTCAGACACAACTGGCTGAGGAATGCCCAGAGGTGTAGGACTTTTTTCATCTAGGGATGTAAATGTCAATGTACTTTCCATTTTCCCTCTCAAGTATTTCAGGTGAAATACTCAAATTAATGTGGGAGAGTTTTTAAAAGCTTTGCTGTTTATGAAGTACAAGTAAAATAGGCAGACTGTTAGGGTAGTCTCTCCCCACCTGGTGCCCTCCATGCTTTGGACTACAACTCCCATCAGCCCCAAGTCAGCTTGGCCAATGGTAAGGGATATTAGGAGAACACCAAGCTGTGGCAGCTGCTTCAGAAAATGTTCTGGTGCAAAATGAAAATAGCCCATCTGCACAGGAGCATTCGCTAGAAAACCCACACTGCTTGTGTGTGTTTTTCTTCATTTTATATACAGTTCCTATCTATCTATCTATCTATCTAAAACTTTTCTATACTGTCCCATACTGAGATGTCTTGGGATGGTTTACAGCAAATTAATCCTAAAAATAGAAATAAGAATAATAGTGGGCCAGCAGCCAATGTTAAAATATAAACCCACTAACTAAAACAAGTTAACAATTAAAATGCCAGGAGAATAAAAAGGTTTTCAGCTGACGCTGAAAGGAAAGAAGTGTTGGCCCCAGGCGAACCTCTCTGGGGAGCGTGTTCCACAATTGGGGCGTCACCACAGAGAAGGCCCTCCTCTGGGTAGTCACCCTCAGTAGTCAATGACTCTTAGGATAGTTTACAACATATTGAAAATTTAAAACATCACATAGACTACCATTCAAATCTAAACAATTGCATGATAAAACCAACGAAAATATCACATTAAGAAAAATATAACAGAGTATAAACCCAGAAATATAATCTAATAAAAATAATTAATTAGAAATTAATGAAATTGAAACAAATTAAGCAAGGAAAATAACCCAGGTGTCGGATAACACATGTTGTTGCGTGTTGTGTTGTTATGGTTTTTGTTCTTGTTTGTTTTTTGTCCTCTGTAAGCCACTTTTAGTAATGGGACGGTGTAGAAAAACTTTAAATAAATGAAATAAAAATAAATAAAGTAAATCAGCTAAAATGTTTTTAAAATTAACAATTAAAATTCTGTGAAAATTAAAAGGTTTTGGCCTGGCACTGATGTAAAGTGTTGGCACCAGGCACGCCTGTCTGAGCAGCTGGTGCCACAGCAGGAAAGGCCCTTCTCAGCGTAGCACCTTCCTTACCTCCTTAACAGCCTTACCTCAAAGGCCGTGTGAACCCTTTGCCCTCATTCAGGCTCCCCTCCTGCCAAAACTTACTGAACAAACCGGCTTCCCCGTCACTGTCCTGTTCCGCGTCGAAGGAGAGCTGCATGTCCTCGGAGTCCAGCAGATCTCGCTCTGCCTTAGGGGAATGAACGATCACCTCCTCGACCAGCTGCAGCTTCTGAAACTGAAGAGGGAACGCACAACTCACAACTTTGGGACTGCCCTGCCCCCACCCCACCCCACCCTGCAATCGGCACCAGGATTGGCTCAAGGTGTGTTGCTAGCCAGGACAACGGAGCCCCTCCGGTTCCTCAGACGGAAGCCAGCCAACCTGGATATTGACTGCGAGCCCATATATTGCCTCCAGTATGAAACCGAAGGGAGGCGAGGGAGGAAGCCGAGGCATTCTGCCAGTCCTGCTGAAAGACTGTCCCTCCTCTGCCCTCCCCAGCCCTATTTCCTTGCATGTTGTGCCTTTGTTTAGACTATAAGCCTGTGGGCAAGGGCAAACTTTTACCGATGGCATGAAAGCCACTCCAGGAGCCTTTCTGGCCGAGGCGCAGAATAAAATGCCTGAATAAAAATATAAGAGAGCATCAAAGGCACAATGCCTCCAAAAACCAGTTGGTGTGGACAACTTTTTATTATGTAAACTGTCTAGAGAGCTGTGTGGCTAGGAGTGCTAAATAAATAAAAATAAATATAAAAATGCCAAATAAATAAAAAACTAGAAGCCTGCTATTCCTCCATCCTGCTTGTGGACCCCCTGACAGCATCACTTGCCCACGTCCCTCCGTCCAATGGCAGGGCTGGCCCTGCCCAGCTTTGCAGACAGAACAAAAACGGGAGCCAGTGTCATTCTGGAGTCACACCAAGGAACTTCTCAGCCCAGCTTTCTTTACCCTTGCTGCCCAGACGATACTTAGCAGCAAGTCCCATCAGGACCAGGCAGCAAGGAGAATGGTCAGGGATGATGTGGTCTGTAGTGAATCATGGCCTGGAAGGGACCCGTCTGCTACCCTTGACTCAGTCCACCATTCTCTGTTTCCAGCAGCAGCCAACCAAATAGTTTCAGGAACTCACAAGCAGGGTGACAAAATTAATGGCCTTCCTCTGCAGCTTGCCCAAATTTTTACTGTTGCAAAGATATACTGCCCCTGGAGATCCATTTACAGAAAGTCTCCGAGTTAAAAACATCTGAGTTATGAACAACTTGTACTTGAGAGCAAACTGCTAGAAAACCTATTAATTAAAAAGAAATACTGCAGAAAATCATCATTACCATAGAGAGAGAAGATGGGAAAGGGGAGAGAGGAAGGCATCCAAAGCATCACCATAGAGAGTGGGGGGAGAGAGAGAGAGAGGCCTCCATAACATGCCTTTCTACTCGGCTCATCTGGAGAGGGAAATCTTTCCAGCATTTCCTTGCTGAAAGAGAAGGTGCTGGTGAGTTTGGGTGGGGGCAGGCGGGGAGCCTAGAGATATTCATGGTTTTTCACTTCCACAGGAATCCTTTGCCTCTAACTCCCACGAATGTGGAGGGCTGACTAGACACAATCCTACTTACATACAAATTCGACTTAGAGATGAATTTCTATTTTCTCAAGAACAGAACTTGCTCATAACTCAGGGGCTGCATGCAGCTGTATCCCAAATGTACAATGACACACAGAGCGGTGTGACCTGCAGGGATGTCCACTTATGGCCCATAGAGGCATATTCCACCTGGTCTTACACACCAAAATGCACCTACCTGTTGCTCTCTCCTCTCCAGCCGTAGCAGGAAGTCCTCTGCCAGGGCCACTGCCTGAACGCAGGTCTCTGGGCCACTTTCCCTGACCCAGCTCTGCATCTCCGGGGGCAGGACAGCCAGGAACTGCTCCAAGGTCACGCGCTCCAGGATCTGCTCCTTGCTGTGCCTCTCCGGCTCCAGCCACTGGCGGCAAAGCTCCTGGAGCTGCCTGCAAGCTTCTCGGGGCCCTTCGGCCTCCCGGTAGCAGAACCGCCTGAAGCGCTGGCACCGGGCCTCCAGGCTGACCAGCTCCTCCTCATCTGGAACCTCCTCTTTCACCTGCACGGAGAAATCGAGGTGACTCTCACAGGGCTCGCCGGCAGGGCTCGGCCAGGCCTGTGTCGCAGGTTCTCTTCTGGGGTGCAGGCTGTTCTCAGCTGCTGCCTTGCAATCCGTCTGGCTTGCCCTCGGGGCCTTCCCTGAGGAGAGGAGAGGCAGCTGCGGGGCTCTCCAGCCCGGGCAAGGGGCCTGCATGGTCCGCAGGAATCTCTGCCACTGAGTCTCCCAGCACTGCTGCAGCTCATGCTCTGCTTCTTGCTTGATGGGATGCAGGGCCGCCCCCTTCTGAAGCTCTGGGCCGCTCCCAGCCTGGCCAGCAGGAAGGACCCTTTGTTCCACCTCTGATTTTTCTCCATCCGGTTCCTGCTTCTCTGTTTTGATTTCCATTTGCACTGTGAATGACAGCCATGGTTACACAGATTCTTGCCCTAATTTTGCCGACGGCGTAAACTTAGAATAGGGCTATGCTTTGGTGGTCTTACCTTGTTCCATCCAAGCCTAAGAGAAAAAATTCGCAGATGCCCCAAACAACTTTTATTACACCCACCACTTTTCAGAATGGTCTTTCCTTTCCCAGGGACTGCTTGCCATTCTTCAACGGTGTGGCAAAAAGAAAACTAGGGTTTTATGACAGAAGATGCAGAGGACAGATTCTTTGAAACCACTTTGCAGAAAAAGAAGCAGCTGCTGAGGAAGGAAAGTCCTTCCTGAACCTTGTTGGACAGACGAACTTGTTGGCTTTTGTAAGCCGTCCTGAGATGTTTTTTTGTGAAGGATGGGACAGAAATGTTTTTAATAATAATAATAATAATATGATGATGATGATGGTGCAAGCTTGTTCAGGCATTTGAGAATATTTTCTCTTCTGTTTTGGGGACACCTAAGTACTCTCTCCTCTCTTGCTGTTTCTTTTTTTAATTGATCAACCATCCACAACCTCTTGCCCCACAGATGTGTCAGACTACAACTCCCAGTTTCCCCAACCAACTGAGACAAGATGCTGGGAATGGAACCTAAGACCTTCTGAATGCAAAGAAGTGCTCTAGTACCGAGTGACGGATGACGCACACGCTTCCAAATTCTCTAAAGGTGAAGTCCTATAGTAGGTACATATCATCTGGCCAGCCAAAGACTCCAGCGTGACCTCGTAAAAGTGCTTCAAGCTGGGACTCCATCATCTCCAAAGATGGTAGAACTTTGTGGGAACTGGTGATGGGTGGGCAGGACAGGGCTGCAGGGAGAGGGGTAGGACCTCACCATTCTGCGTAGCCTCGGCCCCTACTCCTTACAAGCAGCGTCGAAACACATAGGCAGCCAAAATCAGCCATCTCTGCCCTTTGCAGGGCCAAGGAAGCAACCCTGACCTTGCCTGGGGTTGGATGCCCGTAGTTTTGCAAGCTCGAGGGTTGCAGGTGTAACCCTAAGTGAGAGAGCTCCGGGCAACATCAGGGAGCTCTGCGGAGAGCAGCTCAGTGGCACAGCCTCTCTTTTCCATGCGGATCGTCACTGCTCCTCCAGGGAGCACTGGAAAAACTCCAACTGGGAACCCCAGAAAACAGCTGCATTGTCGGCAATGTTCGGCTTAGCAGAGCGAGGGTCTGGCCCAATAAACTGCAGATCCCCACGTTCCTAAGATCCACCACCAGCAGCAGAGGTTCTCTTGACTGGGAATAGATCTGCCCCCCTTGGTTTTGGGTGATCCCCCTTGGAAAGGCAGGGAACACCCCTAAAGCCACGCCTTTATTTTGCATAGTAGGAGCAGCTCCTGGTGTGCACGTGTGAGCACGCAGCCAGTCCCGGGTTCTGAGAGAGCAAGACCTACCCAGGAAGCTTCTGCGATAGAGCGGAATACCCCACCCTGCTTACGCTGGTATTCCTCATTACTCCATTTGTATCAAAATGCAGCAAGACAGCCCTGATGTTTCCGAGGGGTCGCCTGCTCATGCCCCGGTTAAACAGTTCCGGTCCAAGACAGAGGCGAGCTGAGGCCACTCAGATCCGTCCTGATCCGGAGGGAGGGAAGCAGCCAGGCGGGGGCTGACCAATCTGTGCTTTCCCCTACAACTCCCACCCTCCTCAGCCTTCATAGCCACCGGTGCGGGATGATGGGAGTTGCAGGCCACAAGTTGCCCACCCGCCTGAAGTTCCCTGTGTGGCAAAGCCGTCGCTCCCCCGCGCCGCCCCCCAAGCGCGGATTTCCTTTCCCTCTCCCTCCTCGGGGGTTCGGCATCCTTCCCCGCCTTGAACTCACCTCCTGCGCGCCCTCGCTGCATGGCAACCCGCGGGCACCGGGCGGGCCCCTGCAGCCGCGCCGAGGCGAGAAGCAACGGGGAAATCGCCCGGACCTCCGGCTTCCCGGGAGCGGCGGCGGCGCGGGCTCAGCGAGGCGCCCCCTCTCGCCGCCTCGCCGCCTCGCATCGGGCTCGGCCGGGCTCTCTAGGAAAGCCAGCACGGTCCACTTAACCCCTTTGGAGCCGCTGGGGGAAGAAACCGAATCGGGAGTCATTCTCCTCCCGGGTGGGCGGGGGCGGCAAAGAAGCAAGATCGTGTGAATCCCCCACAGGACCGACCCTCCTTCTTCGGCAAGGAATAATGGCTGGGCTGCAATCTTTAATGGACTAGATTCAGAATTGTGGTCGATCAGTTGGCTGCCACGCAAGTTCACACAGAAGAAAGGACCTACGGCGTTCCCAGCATGCTTTTTCTTCTGTCTGAACTTGTAATCGGTTTGCAAAACAGGAGATTTAAATAATACTGAAGGATACAGTTTTGAATACAAGCGCTTGCAAAGCCTCAGATCCAAAACGCCAGCTGAACAATTACTCAGATTTCAGCCGCACTTACTCCCAAGATCCTGTGTATGCAGGACTGGAGCCTAGAAAGAGGCATTTCTGTATTTCCAAACACAGGGCCCTTCTGGCACTTCTGCGAGGGTGAGTCAAAAATTATCCGCACTCCGGTTATATTAAAACTTCTGTTGGCCGCACTGTCTTATCAGCGCTTTCCGTTCAAGGCCACTGTCTCCCCAGTCACTGCTGTGCAGGTGTGAACGTGTTACATCACTTCATTAGTAACCACGGTGCGAGCAAAATTAGATGCCCCACTTGTGATTTCCACGAAAGAAGAGCAGCGTGCAATGATTCGTGTTTTGCGGTCTGAGGGTATACCTGGCGCAGTTGTTCATCGACGGCTTTGTGCGCAGTATGAAGAAACTGTTTTGTTGTGAAGAAGTGTGTATGAATGAGTGAAGAAGGTCAAGAAAGGTCGCACAAGTGTTAGCCAGCAAGGAGGAGCCGAATGCCCATCCACGGCTTACGACAACATTGCGTGTACCCGTGAAATGATTGTGTCAGACACATCTCTGCAAAACTTTGTTTTGAGGTGTTAAAGCATCCCCCCTAAAGTCCTGATCTTGCTCCATCGTGGACTTTCACCTGCTTGGCCCCCTGAAAGCAGTCCTACGAGAATGAAGATTCATTTCTGAGCTCAGTTTTTAATGAGGAAATAAGAAAACTTGTTGACAGGTGGACAAAGTGTATTGAAAAGCAAGGGGATTATGTCGAAAAATGATGTATTTGTCTTTTCTAAAAGTTAATTAAAATAAATTCTACAGCCAGAGTGCGGATAATTTTTGACTCACCCTCGAGTCAAATAATTTTTCTTGTTTCAGAAGTAATGTTTGCAGATTTAATTAATTAAAAAAGGACTTACGCTATTAACCAATTACAATGGCTTCAACTAGGCTGCTGGCCTGTATGCTTGAAAAAGGGTACATGAAAGACAGAAAGTGGTTTTTCTCTGAGGCTTACAGAGGGCAGCAGGTTAGGCAGAGAGAGAGAGAGAGAGAGAGAGAGAGAGAGGTCTTTGTAGTTTTGCACTGTTCCGTTGTCTGCAACTTAAAGTAGAAAAACCCCATTATCCTAACCGGGATATAGGAAAATGTGGATGACCTCAGAAATGTGCTAACTCCAGGAATGCCCAGAGATATATTCCTATTGCTAATATGTTATCAGTACAGCAAGTATGGTGTAGATGTGTTGAGTCAAGGAGAGCCAAATTTGAATTCCTGGCCAGTCTGTCTCTCAACTTAACTATAACCTATCAGGTACGGTTGTTGTGGGGATAAAATAATAGGGAGAAAATGTTTGGATCACTGAGTCCCTTGGAAGAAGAGCAGGAGTTCGCTCTAACAAAGACATAGGATATTATTGATTAACAAAATATTGCTTCTTATTGGAGATGCATCTTGAAACAGTTTGCTAAAAAATAAAAAATGAAACAGCAACAAGACAAGCTAAAAAGACTACATATATACAGAAATAACCTTGACCATGAGGCATTGACATTCCAGAAGCAATATATTTGAAGATTCACAGGGATCATAATCTCACGGAATTGTTTCTTGCTGGAGTGGTACCGCCAGTGCTAGGCCTGGATCTAGAGATGGCTAAATGTTTTTATAATAACTTAATAATTACATATAATAATTATAATATTTTTTTAAAAAACGCAGCAGCTCCTATTACTTCACAGATGTTAGACTTACTGATATTTAGGCAGGGAAGCAGCCAGGTACAATGGAAGGAACTCTAGTAGAACCAGGAGGAAAAAAGTGGGAGGATAAATAGCCACAGTGTTTTACCTGCTCAAAATAAGCTCTGGAATACAGATATAAAGGCCTGGGAAAACTGGTAAAAAGAAGAATAGGGCAGAAAATATTTAAAAATAGATTTGCATATTTTCCCTCAAGGATTTTTGGAACATCTGGGTTTAAGTTGTTCCTCTACTTTTTCTCTTTCCCATTGGTTTTTCAAGCCTTCACACCTCTATGCTGGAAAGAACCCAATTCATCCTTTTTTCTTTGAGGATGCTCTGGATTTTCTGTCCCAGCAGGTAATTTGCCGAAATGACTTATGGATCCTTCTGACTCTGGTCACCACAACCAGAGTGCCCACTTGGTGAAGAGTCAGAAGAAAACCTGCATTCTCAGATGGCCACCCAGCTCACCTGTGGAAAACAACCTGTTATTCATCTGATGGGTTTCTCTTTCTCTTTTAGACAACCTTGAGATGAGTTGAGTTGGGTGGCAGGGAGAGAGAGAGATGGCAACCCGGTCATGGACCTGATGACTGCGGTGTCATCATGGCTGACTCCTTGTGTGAAACGACCATCGTGGTGGATCAAAGATTGCAACGGGGGCTTTCCTGACTGCTCAGGCAAGCCACTTTCCAGGTGGATCGCGGCATCCCTGGGCTCCGGTTCCCCTCACGAAGGCCAAAAGGAGGGCGTGTGGATGAGGTCTTGGCTTCTGGAACATCCACAGGCCTGGTTGCTATGGGGGCGCTTGCAACAGAAGGTCCAGCTTCAGGGAGATGAAATAGAAAGCCGAGCCAAGCTGAACTGGGACAGCTCTTGGAGAAGAGCTGAGTGGCCAGAGAGACTGGGCTGGGTGCATGGGCTGGAAATATTATTAATTTAGGACACCATTCCCAGAATCCTAAAATAGTACAGTTGGAAGGGGCCATGAAGGCCATTGAGTCCAATGCCCTGCTGTTGCAGGACACCATGTTACAACATCCCACTCAGTTTCTTTTTGAATGTCTCTAGTATGGGGAGAACCTGGAAGAATGTTGCCCATTGAGTCACAAAGAATCAGGCACTACTTTGTGACTCAACAACAACAACAACAACAACAGTGTGCGAGAGCCCACCACCTCTCTAAGCAGCTGGTTCCACTGTTGTATTGCTCTGACAGTGAGGGAGCTTTTCCTGATGTCCAGCCTGAGTCTGGATAGTCACAACTTAAATTGATTATTCCGTGCCCTACGCTCTGGGATCAGCAAGAAGAGACCTTGACCTTCCTCTCTGTGGCAGACTTTGAGGTACTTCCAGAAGGATATCATGTCCCCCTTCAGCCTTCCCTTCTCAAGGCTGGACGTGCCCAGTTCTCTCAGCCTCTCCTCACAGAGCAGAGTTTCCAAACCCTGGATCACTTTTCTTGCCCATTCTGTTTATTCAGACAGGAAAAAGCCCTACGACTCCCGGCCCAGCATTCACATGCCTGTTTTCTTCTAAACAGAGATTCCTAAATGGATTTTACTTTCAGAGCCAGTGGGATGCAGTGATGAGAGCGCTGGGAAAGCCAGTATGTTGCTGGACTGGGATTCAGGAGTCCTGGGCCCAAGTCCCCACCCCTCCAGGAAACTCATGCAGGACTTTGGGGCAGTCATTCACTCTCAGATTTTATAACATAAAATCTATATTATTCGCACAATTCTCAGAGTTGTGAGAATAATATAGATACAAGGATTATTGGGGTGGGGGCAGAATATAATAAAAAATAAGATTGCCTCCTTAAAGGAAAACATTTGGGGGGGAATGTTAAGAATTCCTAATAAAAACAAGGAAGGCTGTGCATTTTTTCCATCTCCTTATCCCTTTTTCCTTGTGTGTTTTGTCATGTTGTGCCTCTTTTTATTGTATTAATACATCTGTAGGCGAGGGACTGTCTTATTTTTAATGACTGCATATAAAGTGCTCTGGGAGCCCTTTTTGACTGGGGAATGGGGAGAAAATACTGCAGATAGAAAAATATATTGCAACATTCTTAATTTATGTTGTTCTCAGTCCACCAGGGACCCTGAGGGCTTAAGTTTCTTTAAAAAATGTTTTCTTAAAGGAAATAAAGTACAGAAAGGGAGAAAAAATGTAAAAGAAAAATAAGGACAGAGATCCTCTGATACCTCCCATCACCCTAAAAAACAAAACAAGATAGTAGAATGCCATATTGGGGAAGTAGTAAAAAGCATTGCAGGCGTACACCCCAGCTTTCCACACCTGGTGCCCTCCAGATAAGTTGGACTTCAACTCCATCATCCTCCAATTAGCCTGGATGGTCTGAGGCCTTTCTGAAGTTGTACTCCAACACATCAGACACATGAGATGAATTCATGGGAGAGCGGAGGACTGCCAAAGGCTATCTCAGGGTACAGTGGTGCCTCGGCTCATGAACGCCTCAGTTCACAACCAAATTGGGTCGCGAACAAAAATTTCATTAAAATTTTGACTCGGGTCACGAACTCCGCATTGGGTGGCGGCTGCGATCATGCTGGGGGTGGTGGCGGTGGGGAGATGGCCGAGATCGCGCTCGTCTTTCCCGCAGGAGCGCAACTGTGATCTCGGCCATCTCCCCGCACAGCACGTTCGCGCCCATCTCCCCCCCCCAGCACACCAGGATGACGGGAGCTTGCAGAGATGACGGGTGTGATTGCAGTCATGCTGGGAGGGGTGGAGAGATGCCCGTGCTCGTGGGAGAGATGGCTGTGATCTTTGTTGCTCTGTCATTTTGCTTCACATTTTTCTGATTAAAAAAAATAGTAATGGAACGGATTAACCTTATCTACACTGAACCTCATGGGGAAATTTGACTTGGCTCATGACCAATTTGGGTCACGACCAGAGTCCTGGAACGGATTAAGTTCGTGAGCCGAGGTACCACTCTACTTGTCAAGAGCAGGCCGAATACGAGCCAGCTGTGTGACACAGCGGCTAAGAGGGCCAACACCACCCTTGGATGCATAGCCAGAAGCGGGGCTTCCAGATGCTGATACCACTCTACATGATTCTGGTGTGCCCACAACTGGAGTACAGTTCTGGTCTCCCCATTACAAGAGGGACCCAGCAAGGGTGGAATCAGTTCAGTGCAGGGTCATAGGGTTGGTAGCCAGATTTGGGGACACGGGGTGCCATATGGGATGAGATTGCGTGCACTGGGTCTTTTCAGACTCCGAGGGGATCTTATAGTGCCTTACAGGTATGTGAAGGGGCATCACATGATGGAGGGTTGTAACCTGTTCTCCACTATGGGGGAGGGAATGACATGATCCAGTAACTGGGTTTCGTGTTGCATGTCAGGAGGCAGTTCCTGATGGTCAGGACCCCCTAGGATGTGGAATGGGCTTCCACAGGACATGCTGGGGGTCCCATCATTGAGGGTGTTCAAGGCAAGATTGGACACGCACATGTTGGGCAATCCATGAATGGAGCCAGGGGTCAGACTAGATGGCCCGCAAAGTCCCTTCTGACTCACCATGTTTCTGTATTAGCCATCATAGCTAAATAGATCTTCCATGATCAGAGGCAGTATACCTTTAGAGATCTGCTGCTAGACCCACAACGATGCTGCTTGGGTTGGACTTCCTGGCAGTGATCTAGTTGGCTACTACATGAAGGAATTCACATTTGTGCTTTCCATTTTCCAAATCTGGAGGGATCATTCTGGAGCTCTGCGCAGTCCCTTTTCTGTTTTCATCTCCCTAAACCATTTGGCATCATCGACAAACGAGGAGAGGCACTGAAGAAATTGCCACTGAAGCTTTGGGCTAGTCCCTTACGCTGGGGACTCCGATTTAGTACTTATGGATGCCGGAGTTCATGCAGGGCCCAGAATAGGAGCCTTCTGCCCCCCGCCCACCACCTTTTTCATTTTTTAACGGGACCACTGGTATATCCCAAAGGAAAGTGCTATTTTCCAACATCATCTTTATTTGGGTTCGAAAGAGAGGCCTGGCATCAGGGAATTCAGAACCTACCTCTGTTTTAGGTTCTTGGGCAAGTTAATTTTCCTCTAGTAGCAACAGCTTGCCATTTAATGGGTGGGCGGCCACCCCATAAAACAACTTTGAAAGAATGCCTATGACTCTGTCTCAGAGTTCCAAACGTGCCCCCAACCCCAAAATGTTGGGAAGCTCTTAAGCTTTCCTAAGAATGCAAAAACCCTGCTAGATAAGATTAGGTGTCCATTTCGTCCTGGATTTAAGCAATGATGTTTAAAATGCACTGCTAATTTGTATCTGTAAGCTGCCCAAGCACTTATAAGTACCCAGAGAAGCTTTGGGTTATGGAGTGACACAGAAGTGGAATGAAAGACATACATTCTCGATCCCTGTCATCTGAAATTTGAAGATACAGTTCCCCTGAATATGGAGGTTCTATTTAGTCAGGATGGCTAAAACATTCACCAACATATCTCACATGAATCTGTCTTAACCCTTTTAAAAGGGCATCCAGAGTAATGTTTTTCTGAGCATACAGTTCAGAAAATGTGAAACAGAACAGGAAGAACTAGTGATTCAATTTCACTCAAACTTTACTGAGCCACAAAGAAAAAAATGAACATGCATTAAAATCCAACAATGGATAAATACAGGCAAGTTCCTAATTTTGTCCTTGCCCGGGCAATTTTAAAAGTCACATCAGGAGCTCTTCTTTTGTTCCTTGGCCAGACCACAAATGAGGGAAGATAGTTCTTGGCTACCACCATACGAAGTACATACTTCTAAAGAAAAGTGTCAGGCGGTTCTAGACTTGCAGTCCAAATGTTAATTTTGAAAAGCTCTTCAGTCTCTCCCCATCCACAGCTATGAATGTCCAACTCAGTGCTCTGAAATCCCTGCTTTCAGCAGAAGTTTAAATGTTTACCTCTTCTCTACTTTCAGCCCCACTCAAAATCAATGGGCTGAGCCTTTGCCTAAGATAATATGCAGAGCTGAGCATACAGACGTTTCCCCCAGAAACCCAATCAGCAGATGAGAAAAACTGAAGAAAATGGCAGGGCCCTTTGCAACTGAGAGCAGCTGCAGACAGACAACAACCCAGAAGCAAGCCAACTTTTTTGAGTGCAGGACATCTTTGGCCATCTGAGACACTCCCGGGCACCACCACAAAATGGCAGACATGGAAGGGAAGTCAAAGATGGAGCATGAGGCAGAGGTGTGGTCTGAACTGCAATCCACTAAGCAACGCTTTTCAATAACCTTTGGAAACGACAACTTAGTGGGAATGAAAATGGACTGGACCATGCACTGGCCCACCTAGGGGATGTTATAAGAAGCCACAGGATGTGTGTCTCCAGGAAAAGGAAAGTGGCTGACTTGGGAAGCAACAGGGCGCCGTAATTCACAAGGCGGTAGTGGCTGGTGACTCCAGTATCAGTGCGGTGGTGTATCCACTCCAGGTTCCAGCCTGAAGGAGCTATTTGTGGTGCTGAAAATCTTTTGGGATTACTGTTCAGAACCACGGATAACTCCTGAAAGGTCAGATCTGCAGCCCAGCTTGGCTACACCAGTCCATGAATGCTGGCTTTCCTCTCTCCCCTGCCTTGAAGGTTGGCAGCAGCCGTTTCTCCAAGAGCTTCACTCAGTTCGCCGCAAGAAAAGGAGGCAGGTCCAAACAGAGAAAGCACTCAGAGACAAGACTGGAAACAAGCACAAAAAGAAAACAACTTGGGCCTAGACTCTCAGGCCAGCCTACCTCACAGGGTTGTTGTTGTGGGGAAAAGATGGAGCAGCAGCAGGAGGAGAATGATGTAAGCTGCTTTAAGTTTGTTGTAAGGAAAAGCGGGATAGAAATCTGATAAATAATAAAGAATAGCAGCTGAGGGAGCTGCACTCCCGCCATTATGCGGAGGATACTAGATTGCCTACCCCTGGGCTCTAGAAACATTTATAACAGTCTGGAAGGCAAACCTACATCCCCAAAACAGGCACTGCCGCAAAAGCCAGTGTTTCTTCTAAAATGGCCTCTGACAACCTCCAGGCACGGTGGGTGTGAATGATGGGAGTTGTAGTCCACCTCGCCTGTACACCTGGAAGGTCCTGGCTTTAGAAAGGCTATGTGAGGGTCCTTAGAACAGAGTAGGAAGTCTCTCACTTTGGTCCATGTGCCAAATTCAGTTTCGGGGCCCACATGCCAGCGCTGGGTGGGGCTGAAGGCAAAAGAGGGGTCGATGTTGAAAGCAAAAAGTATACAGCTAAAATGCAAAATATGCTAGCACGTTTTAGCATATAATTCCTACTGCCAGTAACTAAGCATTAGGGGAGGAATTTCAGCTTTTCTGAATGGAGGAAAATTGCACAAAAGTAAAGAAACCTTGGGCAGAAGAAGGCTGAGCCAAGGAAGGGAAGCACAGACCTGAGGGACTAAGTCACCTGGCGGTCTAAATTAATCCTGGGGGGTCTAAATTGGGACCCCAGGCCTGAGGTTTCTAGCCCCTGCCTTAGAGCATGCCAACCAAGTTTGGGTCTGTCTGTCTGTCTTTCTAGAAATTTTCCAACATAATGATTATGGTACAAATCACATCCTTACTTGAAGGCAAAGTTAGTGCTAAAATGCATATTTGATGACAAATAGAAGAAAAAGAACAGGACCAGGCCTGGCGGGAGGGTGGACAGGAATTGTAGTTCCGTACAACACAATACTGGAAATGTGCAGGATGCTATTACCAATGTCAGAATTCTTCCTGTAAGCCTCAGCTCTTCCTTGTGTTTGAAATAAGCAAGCTTCTAGTCCTTTTGACTGCAAAGCTTACAGGTGATGCTTACGGGATTTCAGAAACCACATTTCAGGTGGCTAATATTTCCCAAAGGGAATCCATACAGAGGTTTTGCCTTAATTTCCCTAGCTTTGCTAACTTCATCCTTCCAAATGCTAATAAAATTACATTTAACGTTGCCTTAATAAAGGCATTCCCAGAGTTTACAATGTGTATATGACTTCCTTCTTGACAGAATAAAATTTAATTGGAAAAGTGGGACCTCTCTCATCCCAAGGCAGAATTCAGTTTCGGAAATGCACTCAGCAGATGTGAGCGATAATGGGTGGGACTGATGGGGGGAAAGAATGCAGCCAAAATATTGACAATTTTTACAAAGCTCCTACTACGCACCAGTAAGTAAACCTTCGGAGAGTCGTTTCCACTTTCTTAGAAAGGGAGGAAAAAACAAGCAAAAGCCAGGATAGCACCAAACAATTAAAGGTCATGGGGAAAGCCTCTGGCATTTCAAGAACCCCACGATCCAGACTGGAAACCCAGTTGGCTTGCAGGCGTGAGTTTCGACACCCCTGATTTACAGACAGGAGCAGATTCGGGTATTGGCAGAGGACAGTAAATGATTTGTAGACTTAAGATGCCATCCCATGTGTGTTTAGACAGAAAGGGGTCATACAACTCCCAGCATGCCCTCAGTAGGCCCTTTTTCTTTCTAAATATGCACAAGATTGTGCCTCACTGTTTTAAAAGAAGGAAAGGCCCAATGTTTATGAAGCACGAAGGGAAGGAAATCTATTTCCACTTTTTCCAGGTTCCATATGAGCTCTAGCTGAACCTTTTCTCACAGCCTGAACATTTATGGAGATTTGGCCCTGCCTGTTCACTTGCAGAAGCAATGAGGTTTGGCCTTCTCACAATGTTTCGCCCGCAGTCCAAACACTGATAGGGTTGAACGCCGGTGTGGACACTCTGATGCGTAATAAGGTGAGAGCTGTTCCTGAACGTTTTCCCACAAACTGAGCACTCAAAGGGCTTTTCGTCCGCATGCATCCGAGCCCGTCCAACAAGATCCGAGTTCAGGGAACAGCTTCTGATGCACTCGGAACATTTCGATACCTTCTCTGTTCGGTCCAATCGCTGCCTGAAGGTTTTCCCACATTCTGAGCATGTATAAGCTTCTTCTCCCAGGTGGATTTTCTGATGTCGTAGAAGAACAGAGCTTGAGGTGAAACTTTTCCCACAGTCCAAACAGCTATACGGTCTCTGTCCTGTGTGAATCCTCACATGCACAAGAAGGTTGGACCTCCTATCAAAGCTTCTCCCGCAGTCTGAGCATCTGTAGGGCTTCTCTCCTGTGTGAATTCTCTCATGTAATACAAGGTGAGAACTCCAGCTGAAACTTTTCCCACAGTGGGAGCATTTATATGGTTTGTTTCCAGTGTGGGTCCTCTCATGAGATTTAAGATTTGGAATGTTTCTAAAGTTTTTCCCACACACTAAACATTTGTGTGGTTTTTCTCCCGTATGGATTCTCTCATGAATAATAAGACTCTGTCTCTGGCTAAAGCTTTTTCCACACTGGGAACATTTATGCTGCTTCTCTCCTGTATGAACCTTCTGATGTGCAATACGCTGCAAACTGTTCCGGAAGGTTTTCCCACAGACTGAGCATTCGAAGGGCTTCTCTTTGTGGGTTCGCACATGTGCAACCAAATCAGAGCTGACCTCAAAGATTTTCCCACAGGCGAAACATTCAAATGACTCCTCTGGCGCATGTGTCTTCTCATGTTCAACAAGTTCCGATTTTTGGCTGAAGCTTTTCCCACAGTAGGAGCACACTGCTGTATGAATCCTCTCATGTGATATAAAGTGTGAGCTCCAGCTGAAGCATTTCCCACAGTGCAAACATTTATATGGTTTCTCACCTGTGTGGATTCTCTGGTGTACTTTGAGACCTGAACTGTTTCTGAAGTTTTTCCCACACACTGAGCATTTATATGGTTTCTCTCCTGTGTGAGTTCTCTGGTGTTTGAGAAGGTCTGACCTCTGACTGCAGCTTTTCCCACATTCTAAACATGTATAAGGTTTATCACCGGTGTGGATTCTCTCTTGAGGGTTCCATCCAAAGGTATTCCCACAGCGTGAACATTTATGTGGCTTCTGACCTGTGTGGGTCCTTTCACTGGCTCCACAGTGGGAACATTTATACAGTTTTTCACCCACATGGGATCTCTCATGTGTCACAAGATTTGAGCTGCTACTGAAGCTTTGGCCACAGTGCCAACACTTGTACGGTTTCTCCTCCGCATCAGCCATCTCGTTCAGGGCCAAGACGGAGCTTTCCGCACCTTCACCAAATTTCATTTTGCTCTCATCAGTGGCCGTTTCACTGATGCTTTTGGAGACTTCTTGTGAGTGGACACATGGATCCAGTCCCTTCTCTTTCTCGTTTCCATTTTGCTTTGCTATCTCCTGTTGCTTCTCTTCTTCACCTTCTCCCTGACACAGCAAATCATTCTCTTTAGCAGTTTTGGATGATGCTGTCAGTTGCTCAGGAGTCTCCATCAAGGGCTGCTGCTCTTCGCTTTTGCTCGTCCACTTGCTACCTGCTAGAAGAAAGAGGAGAATCCACATTTTAATCCACTCTAACCACTACACAGAGGTTGGAGTGAGGCTCAGGAGATGTGTGTTCTAGTTCCAATTTAGCTATGAAATTCATTGGTGATTTTGGGCCAGTCACTAGCTCTTGACCTAACCTACCTTACATGGTTGTTGTACGGATAAATTGGACTGGATGAGGATCATGTAAACTACCATGTGCTCCTTGAAGAAGGAAAAAGGTGGGATAGAAATGTATAAATAAACAAACAAACGGACAGGACACCAGTTTAAAACACAGAACTAGCTAAGACAATGCATTGATGCCATCTCCATAGCTTGTCTCTTCCCATGTGTCCTTTGGTGTCCCTGGGAAACGGGTGAGTGTCCTTCTAGTAACTCCTCCTGCCACTCTGGTTGCACCATTGCAGAAATAAATCTTCCCTACTCCTTGTGGGCCTGGACAACCACCACCATCAGGAATCACCAGAAAGGCTGCTTCAGTGAGTCGGAGTCTCAGGTAAGGGCCAGAGGAGGAGCGGGGAGGCTCCGGTTCAAAGCCCCGCTCAAGCATGAAGCTCACTGGGTGACCTGGGAGCCAGCATTCCTTCTCTTACTCTTTCCCTCTCATTTCCCCCACTAATCTACCTCACAGGGCTGTCGTCAGGATAAAATGGGGGTTTCCATGTGGCTGAAGCCTGCAGTAACATCTCCAGCCAGCAGGGACAGGCTTCCTTGAACAGCAAAGGGCTTTGTAGTCCATGCAGGTGGATGTCCATGGGGGAGATCTCAGAGCCCCCCTTCTTTTGGTGTGGGTCAGGAGGCTACAGAGCCAGGGGCCATGGCTAGGGGTGCTAGCACTCATGGCTTAATTCAGACAGGGCAAATAAAGCACGTCCAACTTTGCTTAAAGGATTCCCCTAAACTAAGGGCTTTTTGCCTTTTGGTACTGTCCACGGAGGTAGTGACAGAATTTATTTTCTTGGGCTCCAAGATCACAGCAGACAGAGACCGCAGCCAAGAAATGAAAAGACGCTTGCTCCTGGGGAGGAAAGCTATGGTAAATCTAGACAGCATACTAAAAAGCAGAGACATCACCCTGCCAACAATACTGCGTATAGTCAAGGCTCTGGTTTTCCCAGTTGCAAGGTACGGCTGTGAAAGCTGGACCATAAGGAAGGCTGAGCGCTGAAGAACTGAGGCCTTTGAATTGTGGTGCTGGAGGAGACTCCTGTGAGTCCCTTGGACCGCAAGGTGATCAAACCAGTTGTTTAGTCATAAAGTCGTGCCTGACTCATCATGACCCAAAGTTCCTGTCCTCCATCATCCCCCGGAGTCACACCAACTGCCCCAGTGACTCCATCCAGCCACCTCATCCTCTGCCGTCCCCTCCTTTTGCCGTCAATTGTTCCCAGCATTAAGCTCTTCTCCAGGGAGTCCTTCCTTCTCATTCGGTGGCCAAAGTACTTGAGTTTCATCTTCAGTATCTGGCCTTCTAAAGAGCAGTCAGGGTTGATTTCCTTGAGTTAGAATCAGACAGAACAATAAAGCTTACTTTCTACACCTTTGTCCCCTTTCCCCCAGACAAAAAAACCTGGCCTACACTGATCAGAAGTTATAAGCAGTCCACTGGCAATCATGAGTTTATTTGAGAGATAACGTATTTCTAGCTCACCGGAAATACATCTTTGCTTTAGATGGGGGAGTGCAGTGGAGCTGCAGCTGCTTCAGCGTCCACAGTATTCAATGGGACAAGGCCCAGAAAGACTTACCCAAACGGTGCCCACTTGCATGGCTCAGCTGCTCGGCTTCTGCAAAGCACAGGCTCTGGTCTGCATTGGAAGGATTTGCAGAAGCTTCTTCGGACATTTCTGTGATCTGAAGGAACCAGAAGGGAAGGAAATGAGTTCAAAATGAAGTCAGAATGCAGGCCAAACAGCAGGCCAGACGGTAGAGTGGGCAGGCAGCACTATTGACCTATAGTCAACCCATTCCTATTTATGTATTTATTGACAAAAATATGGCGAAAGAGCAGCGTACAATACAAGATAAAGGAAATCAATAAAACTGTGGCTAGTTAGGTCAGGAAGCACTGAAAACATCATGCCACTCCCTTTCTGCAGGACCTGCCCAGGCTGCCCATTTGCTACTGGGCTGGGTTTAAGGTCCTGGTACTTGTACACAAAGCCCGAAACAACTTGGGAACTGAATCCCTGAGAAAGCGCCTTCTCCCTTTCTGACTGGCCTGATCGCTGAAGTCATTGGAGGGACATACTTGTGATGGTTCCACGTGGATGTAAGGCCTGATTGCTCACATCCACACACTTATGGGCATAAGTAAAATGATCTCTCCCTCTGAAATATCCCCCGTCAGTAATATTTCCTTCCCCAGCATTTTTGGCAAGTGGTTGGGGCACCAATTAAGATACTGGCTGGCCAGTCACCACTTTCCTACTCTAGGAACCAGCTGGAGCCCAAAGGCATTCTCAGGAAATCAAGTTGGGAGACGGGTGGAAGAGAGCGTCTTGGCTCTCCACCACCTCCTCTCCCAAATCCAGTCTCCTCTGCTACAGAATATCTGCTCCTGAATGTTCCTCCAATACCTTGAGAGATGAGCTGAGTTGTATAATGCCCCTTTCTCCCAGATATTGAGAAACATAAGTTTCCCCTCCACTGAATCCATCCTCACACCTCCCTTTTTTAAGTCTTTGCTGTGGAGAAGCACATAGCACAATTTCTCTTTCACATCAGAACGCAGAGGCGACCAGGCACTAGCCCCTCCTTTCAGACATTCAGTGACCTGGTTCACAAGTAACAATTCCAGGGATCTTCAACCCAAGGGCTGTTTAAAGTACAAACAGTCAAGGCCCAGCAAGAGCGAGTGCCCTGCCCCCTGCCTGCTCCATGCTTCCATTTTTTCCAGCCCAGCATTTGAACTCAACAAACCGGGTTGCTTTGTTGTCCTTCAACAACCCAAAGTCCTGGGTTGGGACACTGCATCAGGCAACCCAGCAATGGGGCATTCCTGGGTCATTTGCTAAAACAGATGCAAAGCAGAAGCATCCAAAGGGAAGGCGGAGGCCAGACAACCTATGCTTTAAACAACCCATGGTGCATCACTACGTGTGAACCATGCTAGTGTCATTCTCCCGCTGCTGGTAAAAGATACTGCCAGGTTTATTGCCACCCCCTGCAACCTGCCAGACCAGTGGTGAGCTGCAGGTTATCCCGTTGGGATCTGTGGCTGGCACCCACTCCACCCCCACCCTCCCATCCGTGTTTCAAGGGCACCAGGTAGAAAAGGAATTACCTGCTGGCCCCAGCCTTTGGCCTCTTGCTGCCGCAGGAGGAAACCCTCTGCCAGACTCACCGCCTGGGCACAGGTCTCGGGCCCATTTTCCCGCAGCCAGTTCTGCATGTCCAGGGGCAGAGCAGTCACAAACTGCTCCAGGGTCACCAGCTCGAGCATTTGCTCTTTGGTGTTCCTCTCTGGCTTCAGCCACTGATGGCAGAGGGCTTGGAGCTGCCGGCAAAGCTCCCGAGGTCCATCGGTCTCCTGGTAGCAGAACATCCGGAAGCGCTGACGCTGCACCTCCACCGCAGCAGCACCCGCCGCCACCGATCTCTCTCGCCCCTTCTCACCAGGTGGGACAGCCAGATGGACCTTGAGCTCCGGTTGAGCTGCCCCAGGGAGATATGGCAGAGTCTGGGAAGCCCATAAGCCCCTGGGCCACTTGTGGGCATCGGCTGTGTCCTGAGAAAGTTTTGGACTCTGCTCAGACAATTGAGAGTTTTCCCCTCCTGAACAGGGAGCCTGTAAGGTCCTCAGAAACTCCTGCAACTGGGCATCCCAGTTCCCTGACGGTCCTTCCACCGGCTCCTCTTTCACCTTTTGTTCAGCTTGCTCACTGCTCCTCTCAGTTTTTGGAAGAACTGCCCTTTCTCTTTCTTCCCCTGGTTCAGGGCTTGCCGACTCTTGTTCCTCCATTTTTATTTGTGGCTCCATGCCCTCCTCTAGCAGAGACTTAAAAGCCATCAGTTCTTGTGTTACGGCCAGTTCCTCCCACAGGTCTTCTTATGATCTTCTCTCTTTTTCAGCATCAGTCTTTGAGGGATGTCAGTATCTCTGAATGCACTGCAGTGATGAAATTCAACCAACACAACACAGCAAAGCATCAGGACCTTTCAACAGCACTTGCAAAATGACTTTTCTCAGAAGACACATGGTAATTTTCTGCAGCTTAATGTGGCAGAGGGAGGGGAGTCCAACATGAAAACAAGGAAGACAATCTATAGTAGGGAAAGCTAAAGTGCCTGGGAACCTAATGGTACTAATTATATTAATTTTGTCAGAATTCTAACATGGATGAAAAAAATACTTGCTTCATTCCAAGGAGGCATCAAAATGCTATAGGCTCATGAAGTTCAAGATCACTTGTTCCATCAGCCACTTTTAATTATCCACCTGTCTTTATAATCAGAGTGATGGAAATATTTATTATTTATTTATTTATTTATTTATTTAAACATTTTTATGCCGCCCCATTCGCCGAAGCCTCGGGGCGGCTTACAACACTAGATAAAACAATAAGTTAAAATATCCATATAAAATAATCATAATTTAACACACATTATAAAATAAGCCGCCCTGGCCAGATAAAATTCAATTGTGTTAGCATTTAAAATGTTGCTTAAATTAAAAGGTCTTTGCCTGGCGCCGAAAAACAAATAACGATGGCACCAGGCGGACCTCTCTGGGGAGCGCATTCCATAACTTAGGCACCACCGCTGAGAAAGCCCTTCTCCGAGTAGCCACCCTCCTAATTTCTCTCACGGAGGGCTCCCGGAGAAGGGCCTCTCCCGCCGATCTCAGGGGGCGACTGGGCAAATATGGATGTAAGCGCTCCTTCAGGTAACCAGGACCCAAGCCGTTTAGGGCTTTATAGGTCATCACCAACACCTTGAATTGGGCCCGGACTTCAATGCGGAGCCAGTGAAGCTGACGGAGAACTGGAGTCATGTGAACATAACGTCCAGTCCCCATCAGCAGCCTGGCAGCTCTATTCTGAACCAATTGAAGTATCCGGACCGTCTTCAAGGGTAGCTCCACGTAGAGCGCGTTACAGAAGTCAAGACGGGAAGTCACCAGCGCATGAGTCACTGTTGCCCATTCATGATACTACTTGCAATTAGGCAAGGAAAAAAGATGTCTGGATTTAAAGCTGGATTTAAACACACACCTTCCAGGATGTAACATCTCTTTCTGAGCAGACCCACGCAGGTTAGCACAGGATTACAAGGCAAGAGCAGTTTAATCTGCAGTGAACGGTAGTTGGTCCTATTTAATTCGAGGCGGTGATAATCTTCACTTTACCCAAATCATCACTTGGAATTCCTTCCTATGAATCACCATGAGATACACGGGGGGGGGGGGGAGCAAAGACAGCCAGACACAGACAGACAAACCGACAGGAACACCAGCCTTCAGCAACCTTGGCCCTTTGCTGCTTGAGACGGAACAACAAGAAGTCCGCCCCCGCCCCGCTCCCGGTCAAGGTGCAAAGAATCCAAGGCTGGCCGAGTAATTCTGGCAGATCCGGAAAACTCCCCTCCCCAGCAGTGCATTACAATAATACCCATTGCACGGTGTAGTCCTATGCGTCTTTAGACAGAATAGAGCCCCGTAACTAGCAGAGAACACTGCCAGCTGCAGGCTTTTATTCAAGCTAAACATGCGTAGTACTGCACTTTCCATGGCGAGCAGTTTGCTGCCCTCGCACAACCCACCTCCATTAACCTGCGTTAAGGGGATTGCTCTACGGCTTTATGCTTCTTGTAGGAATCTCTGCGCGGCTATCAAGACCGGGGATAAAACAGCCTTCTCCAACTCAGTCCCTTCTCCATGTGTTGGACTCCAAATCCCAGAATCCCCCGGAGGACAGAAGGCAGAAATAAAGGCTACTCCAGAATTGAAACACACGCCACCGGGCAAACCCTCCCCCGTCTCCGACGTCCCCGGAACGCACCTGCAACCTGGGGCTGCGGGCAGCCACGGCGCTCCTCGGGAACCTGCCGCCCCTCGAGCTCTCGCAGGGAACAGCATGCAAAGAGCCGCCGCTCGCGCCAGGCAAACGGGACCGGAAGGAGCGTTGCCCCGGCCACCCTCCTTCCCACTTGCCGGGGACGCTCTAGGAGGCCCGGCTCCTCGGCTTTAACCCCTTCAAAGCCATGGGCCTCGCCATGGCAGAGCAAACTAAGAGGAGCCCTGCGGGATTAGAGGAACGGAGCGCCCGTCGAGGCCGGCATGCTGTCCGGACAGCGGACAGCCGGCGGGCCGCAGGATCCCTCAAGCACCAGATGAGCGTCGCTCCTCCTCGTGTCCATGTTCCCCAGCAGCTGGTGTATGCAGACACTGGTGTATGCAGACACTCAGCTATGGATACAGCCAGTCTCACATTGAAATATATAAGAAACATGTTAAGATCTGAGGTACTGGTGAAAGCGGAAACCACATGTTTAGCTGGCCTCCAATTTGGATGGCTTCTGAAGGGAACTGGGCAAATTCCTGAAGGAAAAGGTTATCAGTGGCTACTAGCCTTGCTGCTATGTGGTGTCCCCATTACTGCTGAGGAGCTGGGGCGGGAAAGGTCTCTCGCACCACTCCTGCCTGAGGGATACTGTGAGCAGCTGGTTTGCCCCCATCTGCACGGAATGTGGGACAAGATGGAAGGCTGATCTAAAAAAAGGGCTCGAGAACATCAAGCTGTGTTAGAACATCAGGGTTATCTTACATGATTTCAGATTATGGATGTTTATCCACACCCTGTAATATGTAAGCCTTCGGTGTGCTATCTAAAACAGCCTTCCCCAGCCTGGTGGCCTTCAGAAGCATTTGGACCACGACTCCGAAAATTCCCAACTAGCAGCAGCATTGACTGGGAATTCTGGGTGTTGCAGTCCAAATGTGTCTGGAACGCACAAGGATGGAGATGGCTGATCTAAAAGAAAGGGCTTGAGAGGCAGAAGGAAAAAAAGACATGGCAAATTTTTTTGAATACTAAACTCTAGACAGAGGACAAACGTAGTATCCCAAAAGCTAAGTTAGTGAGAGACCACAATGTCCTTGAAGCCAACTGTTTATTAAAGAATATCATCTTATATCACCCATCATGAGAAACAGACTCAAATGCTACAGGAACCAACCTCAAGAAAGCTGAAACGTTTACGTTTTTAAGAGCGCTGCAGCTAAGTATAGCAAAATGCATCAAAATAATGTGTGTGTGTGTGAAAGATGACACTTGAATACGATTTTTGAATACCTAGCATTAAAGTGGAAACTAGCACTTAAAGGCGGAAACAAATGCCTGCCCAAAATACCATGGGAAATACTGTCGGTCTGTGAACCTGTGTGTCTCTTTCTAGCAAAGTGCATGCTAGCCATGGAAAAGAAAGGTGGTGGAGAGAGAAAAGAAGGGGGAAATAGTTTAGAATGATTCTGAATCCTGAGGTATGTTTCCCTTTTCTGGCATGGAGGAATAAAGAAATGGATTTTGTCTTAGCATCTCCTGCTGTGCCCAAGATCCATTCTTTTACAGGTGTATGTGAGACAGGACCATCTCTCAGTGATGGTCTTAAACCTCACTGAGCTGATAAAAGTCACCTGGCAGATTTATTCCTGTGTCTTTTTTTGAGGGTAAAAATCACCCCACCTCGTACTTCCAATTCTGTTCTGACGCAACACAGGAATTTGAAAACGTAAAGGTTATGCAAACATAAAGTGTAAAGGTTACTAGTCTATTTTTGTCTTTCCATCTGGCTGAAAAAGGAGGCTGGAATAACCAACAACCTGTTTCTTAGCGAGTGTTTCTGTGACTGTAGCTGAGAAGTTAGATAGCTATTCGACAGGTGTTACCAGGGCAAAACTGAAGGCGAGATTTCACGGTGCCTGCAAATGGTGAGGCCTACCGTCCCTGTCAGCTTCTGCTTCACTGGAGTTCCCATGCAGGTCCTCCGATGCTTCTCCTGGCTGGATCAAAGCTTCCTTCTACAGGCGGCTTCAAAATCACAGAAATCGGGGAGCTTTGTAGCAACCTTCTTCCATGGTGGGGTCTTGCATGCCCAAAGCCGCTTGCCACAGGTGGCGATTGTTGAGTGTCCAGGGTCTACACACACACACTCTTACAAGCCCCGATACTCCTCCCTCCCCAGGCACAAGCAATCTCTCTTTCTCTCCCACACATACACACACACACACTCACCTCCACCCCACACACAAGCTTCCTTTCCCTCAGAACCCAGGCATGCCGATTCCTAGAGTGACCTTGAAGAAGCAGGGCCTCCGAGTTCTGATGCCTAGAGCGTCCTTGGTGGCAAATCAGGTAGTAGTTTTACAGGTAGTGGTGGTCTGAGAATTGCAAATGACACCTTGCTTGGTCCACACGCAGCCTCTGGGTTGTTTATCCCAATACATAACCTTGACCTCTTTTATGGTCTTTCTGGTGCACAAAGTGTTGCAGACTATTCCTGAAGGTTTTTCCCACAGACTGAGCATTTGAACAGCCGTTCTGTCTGGCTTCACACACAAGTTCCGCGCTGGTTCCACAACCGAGGTTTTGCACGGGGCAAAATTCACAAAGGACCTCAGTTGCATGGGTTTGCTTGCACTCAATAAGTTCCAGTCTTGGCCTGAAGCTTTTCCTGGACTAGAAGCACTTCACAGTGTCAATTCTCTTATGGGATGTTAAGTTCAAATGCCGGCCGACATTTTTCCTATAGGGCAAGAATTTCTATGATTTCTTACCTGTGTGGATTTTCTGGTGCACTTTGAGTGCCGAGCTGTGGTTGAAGCTATCCCCACACTCTGAGCACCGGAAAGATTTCCCAGAGACTGAGCACTTCAATGGCTTCTCTGCATAGGTTCGCACATGAGCAGCCAGTTCTGAACTGACTGCAAAAGTTTTCCCACAGGCAAAGCACGCAAATGAGTCCTCTGCTGCATGAGTCTTCTCATGTTCGACAAGCTCTGATTTCTGGCTGAAACTTTTCCCGCAATATGAGCACACTGCCGTGTGGATTCGCTCATGGAATCTTAAATGTGAGCTCCAATTGAAACACATTCCACAGTGTGAACATTTATATTGGTTCTCACCTGTGTGAGTTCTCCGATGTGCTTTAAGACCTGTGTAGGTTCCAAAGTTCTCTCCACACTTTGAGCATTTATAAGGGTTTTTTCGCCCGTGTATTCTCTGATGATTAAGGAAGTCTGATATTTGCATATACTCTTTTCTACATTCAGAACATGTGTAAGGTTTCTGTCCTGCATGGATTCTTCCTTGAGGATTCCAGCCTAAGGTGTTCCCACAGCGTGAGCATTTGTGCGGCTTCTGTCCCATGTGCATCCTCTCCCTTTCTCCACAGCGGGAACATTTATACATTTTCTCACCTACGTGGGTTCTCTCATGTGTGAGAAGGTCTGTGCTGCTACTGAAGCTCTGGCCGCAGTGCCAGCACTTGTAAGATTTCTCCTCTTTGACGGTGCTCTCATGCGTCACAACGTGTGAGCTTTGACTGTGTTGATTCTCATCCGCTTCTCTCGGACGCAGAATAGCTTTCCCTCTGTCCGTTTTCAGTAACACCCACAGTTGCTCCATTTTCTCAGGACTCTCTGCAAAGGGTTTCTGTTCCTCGTTTTCGCTCAACCACCGATCACCAGCTGGAAGAAAGGGGAGAATCAAAGCAGGATGATCAGAGGACTGGGAAACCCAATCGGATCATGCAGTCCACATAGTTCCTATATGTAGATCCCATCAGCTTACAAGTTCTCCTCTCCATTCTGTAGCTTGTATGAAACCTCTCCCAGTACATTTATTTACTTATTGCATTTGTATCCCACTTTTTTTCTTACAGCAAACTCAAAGCAGCTCACACCATTCTCGCCCTGCTGATCCCAGTCTTCTCTGCACAACAACAACCCAGTGAGGCAGGCTGGGCTGAGACTCTTTGTCTGGCCCAAAGTCACCCAGTGAGCTCCATGGCGAAAACGGAACTAGAACCTGGATCGCCTGAGCCCCAGTCCCACACTCTTAACCACTACACCACACTGCCTGCTAGGTTGCTCTTGAATGCAGCTATGGCCCTCCATCCCCCATGAACCTTGCTGTTGCCAGCATCCTCTCCAAGAATGCTGGAATGGGTTGCCTCTGGTCTGGGTCCAGCAAGACAATCTGTATCTTAAGGCAAAATTCCACACCCAGGGTCATCTTTGCAGACTGCAAGAATTCTGCTAGCACGCCAAAAACAGGTTGGATTCAGGAAAATGATATAGCTTTAGAAAGCAAAATCAACATAGAAAAGGCCCTCCCCCTCCTATTCTGCCTCCCCTTCTATCATGCGTTATGGCGCATTCTGAAGATCGCAGAAGCGTGCTCATCTTTATGATTGTTTGGTTGGTCAAATAAAAGTATTACACTAATATGAGTTTGAAATAAAAATAAAGATAGGATTGTGCCTTTAATTCCTTCCTTCCTTCCCTCCCTATTCCTCTTCCCTTGGATGTTGCCTTCTTAAAGATTTTACGTCTGCAAGTGGGGACTGCTGTCTTTTACTGATTCATGTCACTTCAGGGGCTCGTTTTCGGCTGAGAAGCAGAAGAAAAAATATTCTCAAGAAATAAAGAACAACAACTTTTTGGGTCCCTTTTATACCCTGTATTTCCTTCAGGGCTATTTCCCCAAAAACACATCTGCTCTACAGGTGATTTAAAGAGGTTTATCTTAGAATCCCAGATACCATTATATTTCCATACAACAAGGTATTCCAACATTTTCAAACCTTTGGTTGTTGTGAACAGCCAAAGCTCTCTGGGCAGCTCACAAAAGTTACAAACCACAAATACAAGTTCATAAAACATAAGATATGTTTAACATGTAAAATATTAAAAAAATTTAAACAGCTAAAACAATTTCAGTAAAATACTAGACCTTGTAACAACACCTGGCATAAACACCCCCTCATATTCAGTGGTGCCTCATACTTGGGATTTAACTCATTTTAAGAGGCTGTTTGAACTCTGAATCAATGTTCCCCATTAGAAATAATGGAAAGTGAATTAAGCTGATCCTAGACCTCGAACCTCCTTCATGGATCACTGCCTTGTCGTGGCAAAGGGGCTTGTGTAGCTCAATGAAGCCATGAGGCGTGCCGTGCAGGGCCACCCAAGACAGGCAGGTCTTAGCAGAGAGCTCTGACAAAATGTGATGCACTGGAGAAGGAAATGGCAACCCACTCCAGTATCTTCGCCATGAAAACCCCATGGACAGGACCAAAAGGCAAAAAGACATGACGCCCGAAGATGAGCCCCTCCGGTCGGAATGGCTCTGGATCTTTTTTGTGGCAGCCTCACTTTTATGTCATGTGCTCCTCAAAACTAGTCAGCTGGTGCCAATGCTTTCATCTTTTTGGCACTGGACCAAGCTGTACCTCTTCCCCAGGTTCAAGTCCACAAGTTTTGAACAGATTTCTTGAACAGGACCTGTTGGGAAAATTTGGATAAATCCTATCAGAAAAACATGGCTTCTGTGTGCTTTTGCATTGTGGAATCAATCCTGTACTCCTTCTCAAAAGCAACAGCTTTCCAAGTTAAGCCACCTTTTAAAATGGCATTCCTCCCCCACTCCTTTCTCTCACCTTTAGCTGTAAGCTACCGTAGACAGGCCATTTAGTCCAAATATACATTATATACCTTCACAATGATTCAATAGTCCTCGCTGGAATTCACAGTTTCCCAGGAAGTATCTTTTGCTCTCCTTCATGGATCACTGCCATGTCATGGCGAAGGGGCTTGCGTAGCTCAATGAAGCTATGAGTTATGCCGTGCAGGGCCTCCCAAGACGGGCAGGTCAGAGCGGAAAGCTCTGACAAAATGTGATGCACTGGAGAAGGAAATGGCAACCCACTCCAGTCTCTTTGCCATGAAAACCCCATGGACAGGACCAAAAGGCAAAAAGACATGACGCCCGAAGATGAGTCCCTCAGGTTGGAAGGTGTCCAATATGCTACTGGGGAAGAGCAGAGGGCTGGTACTAGTAGCGCCAGAAAGAATGAAGCAACTGGGTCAAAGCCGAAACGACACTCAGTTGCAGATGTATCTGGTGGTGAAAGGAGAGTCCGATGCTGCAAAGATCTATACTCCATAGGAACCTGGAATGTAAGATCCATGAATCAGGACAAGCTGGATGTGGTCAAACAAAAGATGACAAGACTGGACATCAACATCTTAGGAATCAGTGAACTAAAATGGACAGGACTGGGTGAATTTAATTCAGATGACCATCAGGTATACTACTGCGGGCAAGAATCCCTCAGAAGAAATGGAGAAGCCTTCATAGTCAATAAAAGAGTAGGAAAAGCAGTACTGGCATACAATCTCCAAAATGACAGAATGATCTCAGTTCGAATCCAAGGCAAACCATTCAACATAGCAGTAGTCCAAGTCTATGCCCCAACCACTGGTGCTGAAGAGGCTGAAGTTGACCGGTTCTATGAAGGCCTACAACACCTTCTAGAATTAACATCCAAAAATGATGTCCTTATCATCCTGGTGGATTGGAATGCTAAAGCAGGAAGCCAAAAGATAACCGGAATAACAGGCAAGTTTGGCCTTGGAGTACAAAATGAAGCTGGGCACAGGCTGGTAGAATTTTGTCAAGAGAATACGATGGTCATAACAAACACTCTTTTCCAACAATCCAAGAGACTCTACACATGGACATCACCAGATGGTCAACACAGAAATCAGATTGACTATGTGGTCTGCAGCCAAAGATGGAGAAGCTCTATACAGTCAGTAAAAACTAGACCAGGAGCCAACTGTGGCTCAGATCATGAGCTTCTTGTTGCAAAATTTAGGCTTAAATTGAAGAAAGTAGGGAAAAGCACTAGGCCACTCAGGTATGACCTAAATCATATCCCTGATGAATATACAGTAGAGGTGACTAATAGATTTAAGGAATTAGACCTGATAGAAAGAGTGCCTGAAGAACTATGGATGGAGGTTTGCAACATTGTACAAGAGGTAGCAACTAAAACCATCCCAAAGAAAAAGAAATGCAGCAAAGCAAAAGGGAAGCGAAAGGCAAGGGAGAAAGAGAAAGATACACCCAATTGAATGCAGAATTCCAGAAAATAGCTAGAAGAGATAAGAATGCCTTCTTCAATGAACAGTGCAAAGAAATAGAAGAAAACAACAGAACAGGGAGGACCAGAGATCTCTTCAAGAAAATTGGAGATATGAATGGAACATTTCATGCAAAGATGGGCATGATAAAGGATCAAAATGCAGGGACCTAACAGAGGCAGAAGAGATTAAGAAGAGGTGGCAAGATTAAACAGAAGAACTATACAAGAAAGAGCTTAACGCCCCTGATAACCACAATGGGGTGGTCACTGACCTCAAGCCAGGCATCCTGGAATGTGAAATCAAATGGGCCTTAGGAAGTCTGAGCAACAACCAAGCTAGTGGATGTGACAGTGCTCCAGCTCAGCTATTCAAAATCTTAAAAGACGATGCAGTAAAAGTGCAACACTCAATATGCCAACAAACTTGGAAAACTCAACAGTGGCCACAGGCTTGGAAAAGGTCAGCTTACATTCCTATTCCAAAGAAGGGCAATGCCAAAGAATGTTCAAACTACCGCACCATTGCACTCATTTCACATGCTAGCAAAGTTATGCTCAAAATCCTACAAGCTAGGCTCCAGCAGTATGTGGACCAAGAACTACCAGAAGTACAGGCAGGGTTTCGAAGAGGCAGAGGAACTAGAGATCAAATTGCCAACATACGCTGGATCATGGAGAAAGCTAGGGAGTTCCAGAAAAACATCTACTTCTGCTTCATTGACTATGCTAAAGACTGTGATTGTGTGGATCACAATAAGTTGTGGCAAGTTCTTAAAAAGATGGGAGTACCAGACCATCTTATGTGTCTCTTGAGAAACCTATATGCGGGTCAAGAAGCAACAGTGAGAACTGGACACGGAACCACTGATTGGTTCAAAATTGAGAAAGGAGTTCAGCAAGGCTGTATACTGTCGCCCTGCCTATTTAACTTATATGCAGAGTACATCATGAGCAAGGTGGGGCTAGATAAATCACAAATTGAAATTTAGATTGCTGGGAGAAATATCAACAACCTCAGATATGCAGGTGATACCACTCTCATGGCAGAAAGTGAAGAGGAACTAAAGAGCCTCTTGATGTGGGTGAAGGAGAAGAGCACAAAAGTTGGCTTGAAACTCAACATTAAGAAAACTAAGATCATGGCATCCAGTCCTCACACTTCCTGGCAAATAGATAGGGAAGAAATGGAGGTAGTGATAGATTTTATTCTCCTGAGCTCCAAGATCACCGCAGATGGGGACTGCAGCCAAGAAATGAAAAGACGCTTGCTCCTTGGGAGAAAAGCTGTGGCAAATCTAGACAGCATACTAAAAAGCAGAGACATCACCCTGCCAACAAAAGTGCGTATAGTCAAGGCTATGGTTTTCGCAGTTGCAATGTACGGCTGTGAAAGCTGGACCATAAGGAAGACTGAGAACCGAAGAATTGAGGCCTTTGAACTGTGGTGCTGGAGGAGACTCCTGTGAGTCCCTTGGACCACAAGGCGATCAAACTGGTCAGTCCTAGAGGAGATCAACCCTGACTGCAATTTGGAAGGCCAGATCCTGAAGATGAAACTCAAATACCGTCACAATGCTGCGGAAGCCGGTTCTTTTCCTAAACTTAGCAATCCACCCTCTGCTTGCTTTAAACTCCTCGCTTTCAGCACTGGTTCCAGGTGTGCATTTCGTCATACAGCTGCTTGGCTTTCTCACAAACAATCCTCTCGGAAATGATATTGCCAGCCAATCGCTTCTCATTCATCCACACGAAGAGGAGTTGTTTTATTTCCTCAACAACATGTGATCTTCTGGACGTCAACGTCGTCACACCTTTAGCCACATTTGCAGCTTTTATTGCTTCCTTATTCTTAAGAATGGTGCACAGAGTCAACTTCGGCATCTTAAACATGGCCGCCAGATCCACCACACACACGCCCCCTTCATGCTTCACACTAAGTTCCTTTTTCACTGCGATGTCGATATTACAACCTTCCTCTTAGGCTTCTTTATTTCCACGCTCTTCATGGATGCCATGGGTAATATGCAGGGGTTATGTACTGTGTAACCGAAAAATAAAGCGAGAGAAAGAACTGAAAATGCTGGAAAATTCATGCACTGAAAAAGCACTGAAAAGGATCGAAAAGGCACGCACTGAAAAGGCACTGAGAATGATCGGAAAGGCACAGACCCGAGAAATCCTTTCCCAGCGAGACAGCTTGGGAGCACAACAGTTTTTTTGGCTGTGCCTGCAGTTCAAACTCAGAAGCATCTTTCGACCTTTGGAACAATCTGATCTAGATTTTAGCGTCCGAACTCCGGACCGTTTGAATTTAGGGATGCCTGAACTCTGAGGCACCATGGTATCATGAGATCTCTAGGGGTGCAGTGCAGTCCAAGGCCGAGGCTGAGCTGCCCTGTCAGGCGAACCTCAGTGGGGGGATTGCTCAGCATTTGGGACAGGAAATTTCCTGGAAATGCTAGAGATTGAACTGCAGCAGGGACTCATCAGTGCCAACACCCCAACCAACACAACGGCTCTCCAGTTTCTGGGTTTCAGGCAAAGAAAACCCCAGGGTTAGAATCCTGGCTTTCTGTGACCTGCACCCGGGCCTTCATGTGTTTCTCGAGGGGTCTGCCGACCCACAGTGACGTGGGAAAGCGGCACTGCTAGATCTGACGTCAGGGAAGCATCCAGCAAGTGACGCCCCGGAGAGATTTACCCAACAAGCTCGTGTTGCCATCCTGCTCTTGCTCGGCTCCCGAGGAAAGCGGCAGCTTCACGTCTGGCAGAGCCTGGTTTGCGCCGGTGGGGTTTGCGTGCTTTGCTTCTGTCACCCCCGTGGTCTGTAAACAGAAATCGGAACAAAAGGAAGCTGGGATGCCGCTGCCAAGCTTCTTGATTTACTAATTATGAAGATGCATCACTACATATTGCTGTTAAATAACCACATTTCAGAGTAGTTTTCAAGGATTAAAAACACAGCATAAGAACCTGCTTCCTACTTTCAGGCCAAATTCCTGTTTTAACTAAAGAGACTGGGGATTGAACCCACAATCTTCTGTATGCAAAGAGAAGCCTGAAGGATGCAGCAACAGGGAGGGCCTTTTCGGTGTGAGCCCCCTAACTGTGGAACAGTCTGCACAAGGAGGCCGTCCTGGTGCCAACACAGCCATATTTCAGCTCCGGGACAAGACCTTCCACTGCTCCCAGGCATTTGACAGGCTATGATGCAGCCATTTTACATTTCTGTTTCTGTTTTAATTGGGTTCTGATAGTGTCCATTGTTCTCTCTCTCTCTCTCTCTCTGCAGTGTAAGCTATTTCAAAGTTTTGAATGTTAACAGTTTACATAACATGTTTAATTGCAATGTGAGCCACCCAGAGAGCTTTGATTAGTGTATAGTAAACAAGTGTAATGAATGAATGCAAGTATCAGACCCTCCACTTCGCATAAACCTTCCACAAGGCCTCACCCACACCTGCACATGAATCTTTGCATGCCGCCTGCCACGGGGAGCTAGTATTTGCCAGCACCAGGCACTAGCAGCTCCCAAAGAGCCTGAAATGCCTGCTCCTGCTTAATCTTGGCAGTAAAGCAAGGTCTGGCCTGGTTAGAATCTGGATGGGTGACTTGAGCATATGATTCTATGTGGATTCTAGAACATTCTATCCTATCCTATTGACTGTAAACCATCCTGAGATGCTACATCCCCACCCCAAATTTCTCCCTCTGCGAGATAAGCCTGCCCTCCGCTCTTCCCACCCTCAGGGTCTGCATGCAGCCGCAATGCCCAATCCCATCACGGTATTGTGAAGCCCTGGCAACAAGGGCCTTTTTGGTGGTAGCCCATTGCCTGAAGAATTCTCTTCTCATTTTGAACAGTGGCTTTCAAGGAATGAAGGAGTTCCCCTCTCTGGTGTGCAGATGCCCCAAAAGGAACACACACGGTGCGTCTAACATTCCTGATCAGCCATCACTTCTCCAGGTAAAAGGTGGTAATGAGCCTGTGCTTTGACGTCAGAATCCTGGCAGACAGGAATACTCCTTATTAACTCCCTGTAGCTCATTATTTCTTACCATCAGCGTAAACAGTATTTTCAAAACTATTCCTGTAACCGTACCTTTTAAGGGTGTATAGAATCTTAGAACAGAAGAGTTGGAAGGGGCCATGAAGCCCATTGAGTCCAACCCCCTGCTGTTGCAGGACACTAAGTTATACCATCCCACTCAGGAGGTTGTCTAGGTTCTTTTTGAATGTCTCTAGTGTGGGAGAGCCCCCCACCTCACTGGGCAGCTGCTTCCACTGTCTTGCTCTGACTGTGAGGAAGCTTTTCCTGATGCCCAGCCTGAATCTGGGTTGTCGCAACTCGAACTGATTACTCCGCGTTCTGCACTTTTGGATCAGCAAGAAGAGATCTTGACCTTCCTCTCTGTGGCAGCCTTTGAGGTACTTCTAGAGGGATATCATGTCCCCCCTCAGCCTTCTCTTCTCAAGGCTGGACATGCCCAGGTGTCTCAGGCTCTCTTCATAGGGCAGTGTTTCCAAACCCTGGGTCATGTAGAATTGTGCAGGATGCTGTACGCTTGCACTAAATACCATGAGTCTGTAATCTGTATAAGCTGGCCGCTTCCTTTGTGTGAGGGAGCTGGGTCTTTTCAGGCTTGAGAGGAGGGCACTCATAGGGGACCTGTTAGCAACATACAGGTATGTGAGGGAGTGCCACACAGAGGTGAGTCATGACCTTTTTCCCCCTGCAATGGAGGGCAGGAGGCATTCCAATGGAGCAAAGTGCAGGGAACCAAGATTCAGGGTGGATGCCAGGATGTACTTCCTGGTGGTTAGGACCCCGTGGGTATGGAATGGGCTTCCACAGGAGGTGGCTGAGGCCCCGTTAGTGAGGGTGTTCAAGGAAAGGACGGACATGCACATGGTGGGCATGTCATGAGCGGAGCCGGCTGGAGCCGGGGGTCAGACTAGATGGCCCGGGAGACCCCTTCTGACTTGCTGTGTTTCTATGTTCTGTTTTCAAGGGGGATTCTGCCGACTCTACCTGAACCCAGCTGATTGGAACCCTACCTTTCAAGGGTCCCCGCTGTGCAGTGTAAGGACTTGCTGCTAGCTTGTTTGATATTATTGCAATAATAAATAATCTCCTTCTTAGTAAACCTGGGAATTTCAAAAAACCCACTGCTCCCAGCCAAGGCAACACCTGGCATGAAAGAGGAGCAGCAGTAAATGCAGCCAATGACGGTGGTGGTGGTGAGATTAAGTCATTAATGGAGGAGGTCTGGTCCCCGAGCCTTTAAAATCCTGGAGCTGGTACCGTTCTCAGCACAGCCCAGACACAGAGTGCCTCGTTTTCCTGTTGCCCTTAAGTGGTCCAATCCCGTGTGCCCATCCGATCATTATTATGCCGCCCCAGTGAACTGCAGCTCACCAGACAAAAAGAGCAGCTTTTTGCTGGCAACAAAGCCACCGCCATTGTCCAGGTCATGCTTCCTGCTTGCGAACCTCACAAGCAGCGGTGCCCTGTGGGCGTAAACTGACTCACCTGCTGCTCCCAGCCTTTGGTCCCTCGCTGCCACGTAAGATAATCCTTCGCCAGACTCACAGCCTGAGCACAGGTTTCCGGACCAGTCTCCTGGAGCCAGCTCCGCATCTGCGGTGGAAGAATAGCCTGGAACTGCTCCAAGGTCACCAGCTCCGCAATTTGCTTCTTGGTGTGAGTCTCTGGCTTCAGCCACTGACGGCAGAGCTCTTGGAGCTGCCTGCAGTGCTCCTGAGGTCCGTCAGCCTCTCGGTAGCACAGTGTCCGAAAGTGCTGGCGCCGCATCTCCACCCCAGCAGCCCCTCCAGCGAAAACCCTCTCCTTCCCCTTCCCACTGTGTGCGGCCTCCAGATGGATCTCACGGTCCTGTCCATCTTCTCCAATTAGATGCGGCTTCATCTGGGAAACCCACAATCCTCCGGCATCGGTCTCCTCCTGGCAGGCCTCCTGAGAGGCTTCAGGATCACTCCAAGGCCTCTGCTCAGGCAGCTGAGGTTTTTCCTCTCCTAAACAAGGAGCCTGTAGCGTCCTCAGAAACTCTTGCAACTGGGCATCCCAGTTCCCTGATGGTCCTTCCTCTGGCTCCTCTTTCACCTTTTGCTCAGCCTCCTCATTGCTGCTTTCAATTTTTGGAAGTATCGCCCCTTCTGTAATCTCTCCTAGTTCAGGGCCTGGCAAGTCTTCTTCCTCCTTTTTTATTTCCGGAACCACATCCTGCCCTAGCAGAGACCCAACATCCTTGGACTCTTGGGCTACAGCCATTTCTTCTCACAGGCACTGGTCTTTTTCTGCACCTCTCCTTTCTGTTTCAGCACCTTTCTCTTTCTTCATAGGGTACTCCGGCACTGTTGCTAAATCCTCAGCAGAAAAGGCTCATCCTGACAGACCCTTAAAGTAACAGAACAAAGCATCAAGACCTTTCAGCAGCCTGAGGAAACCAACAATCCTCCAAGCTAGCGCAGCTGTCTCTTGGTGCCCAAGAAACACAAACACAACATAAATATAAGTGAGATCAAGACAGCTCTTACTAACAGCTTGATTTATCTTTCCAAAGGCAGGGTCTCAACCTTTATCCATTTCTTTACCCCAGAGGTCCTGAAAAGATCAGGATACCACAGCATCTGCTAGAATGAATCTGAGTATCCTCCCCACATGTTTCATCTCAAGACTGGGACTCAGTTCAAATTACATAACTTGAACATGACCACCCTCCCTTTTTTATTTGCTTTGCTTATTATCTGCTGGTGAAGAACTCTGGACAACTTGAAAGCTTGCCCTTTTTAAACTTTTAATGTATTCCTTTATGACTATCCTGCCTTTTTCCTCCACCTTTTTCCAAGTTAGCTTACACAACGTCCAGTGTAGCCTCACACCAAGTTTGTGAGGGAGGTTAGGCTGACAGCGAGTGACTGGTCCAAAGCCACCAGGTCCCAGTCTTCTGAGTCACAGTTCAAGCACTATACCATACCAGCTCTTAAGTGTTGCCTAATAAAGCTATTGTCTGAATATGATCTCTGGAATTTTCTTACAGCAATCATAGCTACTTCTACAGAAGAGCAGGCTAAAACATCTGGGGAGCCTTTACAGAATTTAACATAATCATGTCAGTTTTCCCCTGCCCCCACCCTCAGCTCTACAAACCAGCATTTTATTCCAAAACAACCAATGTTTCACTCAGGGGAAAATATAAAAGACATAAACATTAAAAATTATTTTACCCCTTGAAGTTTCATTAGCTTTGGTATAAATCTTACTAGTTTTCCCATGCAACTGGAGTAACTTTAATTGACATTGCAGTATATAAATACTATAAATACAAGCAATTATAATCTGGGAATCAAGTCCTGTACATTTATTTTAGCATAATTTTCTAATGACTGTCAGTTGCTATGTTTATCAGAGGCATTTTGAGTACAAGCTAGCATGCAACACATAGTCAGATTTTGCTTAGTTCTTACTGGAACATAACAGCAGTCTAATCAATCAAAAACAAACAAACAAACATGAAGTTATATTTAGTTCCAGGCCCTTATTTTAGTGTGGGGAAGGACAAACTGCTGTTCTCCAGATGTTTTTGCATAGAATTCCTAATATTCCTCACCATTGGCTATGCTAAGGTTGATGCAAGTTGTTGACCAAACATCTGGGGGGCTGCAAGTTTTCCACCCTTGATGGCCAACAAATTCATAGAGGAGGCGCAGAGTTTCAGTGGAAACCAGCTCTATGCTACCTCTCCTATCTGAAGCGGTACTTCTGCGGGAACAAGGGCGGAAGGACGGCGTTGACTGCCTGTCCTGCTTGTGGGTTTCCCGTCTGGAGCTGCTTGGCCACCGTGTGCACCAGGCGGACCATTCGTCCGGCCAGCGGGGCTGCTCCTCTGCCTTGCAAGCCCGTCCTGCAACTCCAGTTTATACAAAATATGGCGGCAAGAACAACTAACTGGAATCGGGCGTGAGAGCCCTATTATGCCAGCAGTGTTGCTGGATCCTGGTTTATCTCTCAGCTCAGTTCAAAGGGTTTTTTTTTTTTAATTGATTGCAAAATAAGCCACCGGGCACACCTGCGCCCCTTTAACTTACCGGCTTTCGGAAAAGGATTCCTGCGCATCGAAGTCCGCACAAACCCGCTACCCCCTCGACCACTCCTGGACCGCAGAATGCAAAGAGCCGCTGTCCGTGCAAGGAAAGAGGACCGGAAGGAACGTTACCCCGGGCACCTTCCCCGCTACATGCTGGTGGCGCTCTAGGACGCAGAGCTCTGCCGCTTTAACCCCTTCATAGCCTCCTAAGGACCGCATTCTCCCGTACGAGCCTCCAACATCTTCCGGGGAGGCCCTTCTCTTGGCCTCGCCGCCCCACAGGCACGTTGGTGGGGCGCGGGAGGGGCCTTCTCAGTGGCTGCCCCAAGGCTCCGGAGCCCAATTCCTGCCGAGGCTTGTGTGGCGCCCCCTGTAAAGTTTCCAAAGGCAGGCAACCCGCTTTTTGTTGCAGGAGGCATTTGGGAGATGGCCGATTGCGGTGGGCTACTTGCGTTCTTTCACACTGTTTTTAATTGGGGTAAATTAATCCAGATAAATCCTCGTAGAAAAGGGTTGCTTATATGTGCCTTTGTGTTATAAAATCAAACCTGCATCTCTCTGCCTCTTTCTCTGAAAGTACCAGATTTCCAAGACAGCTTCTGTTCAGTGTTATTTTTCAAGCTGCTCCTTTAAGAGATGGCTCCTGCCTTTGGCTGGGAAAGCCTTTGCAGAATGGGGCCCCCAAGGAAAGTTAACCCCTGGCTATTCTTGGGCTAACAGCAAACAAATCCGATAAGGCGGCCAGACAAGTTTTTTCCAGCAGTATTGCAATCACCCTCATTTGCATGCCCAAACCCACAATAATCCCTGTGCCTGAATCTCTTGTAATCAGTCCTATTGCATTAAGCCCCCCGTGCAGATCTCTCACATTCTTTTGGCTCTTCCCCTTATTTTATTTTCATCCACCCTGCTGCTATGTAATGTGATTCAGAACCTACAAAACACTCTGTGTATGCTCTAAAAACTTGTAGTTGGCGGTGGAGACCACTGCCCAGTAGCATGTTGTTATAAGTAACTGGCAGGGCCCTGGGTGATCTCACTGTTAAAATTGCTGTGTTCATTCTCACCATTGGTAAGGAGACTGACAGATGTTTTTATAATTTTAATACTGACTGAATTATGTTTTTAACTTCTCTGTAGCTGCATGAATATTTTAAATTGCATACCTTTTTCATTGCTGTGAGCCACTGTGAGTCCTGGCATTGGGAATAAGTGGAATATAAATATTGTAAATATGCATCGCTAATCATAATTCATAGCAATAGCCCTTAGCAGGGGCTGCATCTGTAGACACAAGACGTTTCTGAACAAGGTTTCTGCTAGCGCTGAGCCACATGCATAAAAGCAGAAAGAAAATGTTGCATGTGTGCTAATGTGTACATACCACTTCCATTTAATAAATTATGTTTATTATAATTTATGTATACTAAATTATATATAATTTATATAATATAAATTAAATTATTTATATATAATTTAGTAAATGTATGTGTGGGTTACATATGCACAAATATAGGAATCAATAATGTAGCAGGAAAACCCCAAAATGAAAATAAACCACAATCAGGCCGATAATCCAAATAAAAGGAACAGTAAAAACAATACAATATGAAAAAATGTTCATATTTTTCCAAATATGTTCAAACACAGAAGATCTTTCCCCCAACCCAAGAACCCACAGCCTAGAATAGATGCTTCAAAAGCAGCCCCAGCAGGTGGGCTTGGACTGTCAGAAAATCCCGGAATTTCACATTGTGAGGAGGAAATAAAACTCGGGTTCGTGGGAAAGATCAAACATTCAGACCATCTGTGGCTTTATTGTTTGGCCGAGGTTCCCACGGTAAGACTCATAATAATGCATTACCAGGCAGGTAGAGGTAAACTCGCTGCAAAGTTTCAATACAACTACAGGGTATTTTATACCCTCCCAGTCACCTACACAGGTACAGGGCAATTGATGACAGAATGCAGACATTACAGATTACAGACATTACAGACATTACAGACATTACAGAAATAAGATTCTGAGGTCATCACATACAGAGCAGCTAAAGGAAGATCAGCCAATCATACAGTGACAATGAGATTACAATATTTCTAATTGCAGTGTATTGACACTTTAGTTGAGTAACTCGAACCCATCTCAAGGTCTGCTTAGACATGTAAATTCAAGCTACTGAGAAACTATGCATGAACTCATAAGCTCATCTAGACTCAGACCCTAAGTAATGCAACTGCACCATTCTGAATGACTGGGGCACATGGAGCCCTCTGGGTTAGCAAAAGATTTGTTGTGGTTGTTAGTCCCAAAGTTGAAGTCATGTCCAACCCATTGCGACCCCATGGACAACACTCCTCCAGGCCTGCCTGTCCTCCACCATCCCCCGGAGTCCACCCAAGCTCACACCGACTGCTTCAGGGACTCCATCCAGCCACCTCATCCTCTGCCCTCCCCTTCTTCTTTTGCCATCTATTGTTCTCAGCATTAGGCTGTTCTCCAGAGAGTCCTTCCTTCTCATTAGGTGGCCAAAATATTTGAGTTTCATCTTCAGGATCTGGCCTTCTAAAGAGCAGTCAGGGTTGATCTCCCCTAGGACTGACCGGTTTGATCGCCTTGCGGTCCAGGGGACTTGCAGGAGTCCCCTTCAGCCCCACAATTCAAAGACCTCAATCCTTCGGTGCTCAGCCTTCCTTATGGTCCAGCTTTCACAGCCATACATTGCAACTGCGAAAACCATGGTCTTCACTATACGCACTTTTGTTGGCAGGGTGATGTCTCTGCTTTTTAGTATGCTATCTAGATATGCCATAGCTTTCCTCCCCAGGAGCAAACGTCTTTTAATTTCTTGGCTGCAATCCCTGTCTGTGGTGATAAAATCTGTCACTACCTCCATTTCGTCCCCATCTATTTGGCAGGAAGTGAGAGGACCGGATGCCATGATCTTAGTTTTCTTAATGCTGAGTTTCAAGCCAACTTTTGCGCTCTCCTCTTTCACCTGCATCAAGAGGCTCTTTAGTTCCTCTTCACTTTCTGCCATGAGAGTGGTATCATCTGCATATCTGAGGTTGTTGATACTTCTCCCAGCAATCTTAATTCCAACTGGAGATTCATCTAGCCCCGCCCTTCTCATGATGTGCTCTGCATATAAGTTAAATAGGCAGGGCGACAGTATACAGCCTTGCCGAACTCCTTTCTCAATTTTGAACCAATCAGTGCTTCCATGTCCAGTTCTCGCTGTTCCTTCTTGACCCGCATATAGGTTTCTCAAGAGACAAATAAGATGGTCTGGTACTCCCGTCTCTTTAAGAACTTGCCACAATTGGTTGTGATCCACACAATCAAAGTCTTTAGCATAGTCAGTGAAGCAGAAGTAGATGTTTTTCTGGAACTCCCTAGCTTTCTCCATGATCCAGCGTATGTTGGCAATTTGATCTCTAGCTCCTCTGCCTCTTTGAAACCCTGCCTGAACTTCTGGCAGTTCTCGGTCCACATACTGCTGGAGCCTGGCTTGTAGGCTTTTGAGCAACACTTTGCTAGCATTCCTTGGATTCGACCTGAGATCATTCTGTCATTTTGGAGATTGTATGCCAGTACTGCTTTTCCTACTCTTTTATTGACTATGAAGGCTACTTCATTTCTTCTGAGGGATTCTTGCCCACAGTAGTATACCTGATGGTCATCTGAATTAAATTCACCCAGTCCTGTCCATTTTAGTTCACTGATTCCTAAGATGTCGATGTCCAGTCTTATCATCGCTTGTTTCACCACATCCAGCTTGCCTTGATTCATGGATCTTACATTCCAGGTTCCTATGGAGTATAGATCTTTGCAGCATCGGACTCTCCTTTCACCACCAGATACATCCGCAACTGAGTGTCCTTTCGGCTTTGATGCAGTCGCTTCATTCTTTCTGGTGCTACTAGTACTAGCCCTCTGCTCTTCCCCAGTAGCATATTGGACACCTTCCGACCTGAGGGGTTCATCTTCGGGCGTCATGTCTTTTTGCCTTTTGGTCCTGTCCATGGGGTTTTCATGGCAAAGATACTGGAGTGGGTTGCCATTTCCTTCTCCAGTGCATCACATTTTGTCAGAGCTCTCTGCTATGAGCTGTCCGTCTTGGGTGGCCCTGCACGGCATAACTCATAGCTTCATTGAGCTACACAAGCCCCTTCACCACGACAAGGCAGTGATCCATGAAGGAGAGCAAAAGATACTTCCTGGTAAACTGTGAATTCCAACGAGGACCATTTAATCATTGTGAAGGTATATAATGCATATTTGGACTAAATGGCCTGTCTACTGTAGCTTACAGCTAAAGGTGAGAGAAAGGAGCGGGGGAGGAATGCCATTCTAAACAGTGACTTAGCTTGGAAAGCTGTTGCTTTTGAGAAGGAGTACAGGATTGATTCCACAATGCAAAAGCACACAGAAGCCATGTTTTTCTGACAGGATTTATCCAAATGTTCCCAACAGGTCCTGTTCAAGAAACCTGTTCAAAACTTGTGGGCTTGAACCTGGGGAAGAAGTACAGCTTGGTCCATTGCCAAAAAGATGACAGCATTGGGACCAGCTGACCAGTTTTGAGGAGCACATGACATAACAGTGAGGCTGCCACAAAAAAGATCCAGAGCCATTGTGGTTAGCCGGCTGGACTGTTACTAGGAAATTCAGTTTCTAGTTTCTGCTTGACCGTGAAGCTCAGTGGGTAATGCTGGGCAAGCCCAACCTACCTCGCAGGGTTGTTGGGATAAAATGGAGAGGAGGAGGACTGTAAATTGCTTTGCAGGAAAAAGGACCCATCTAATATTATTATTAATAATAGAAGTATTATTATTAAATTATAATATGTACATTTCTACTCTACCGTCTACTGTATTTTTCGCTCTATAAGACGCACCTGACCATAAGACGCACCTAGTTTTTAGAGGAGGAAAACAAGAAAAAAACTATTCTGAATCAAATGGTTTACTAAACTATTTAATAAACTATAACAGAATATAGTAATACCGTATTTCAACCTTGTAAAGCGAACAGCAGTCAACAGTGGCATTAAGAACCATCATCACTGTCATTAACAAAAGAGAGACTTTAAAGTTCGAGTACTCTTCTAGTTTTCGTTGAACCCATAGAACTCATCATCACTAGAGTCAGAATTTATGAAGCTCTGTTGCTCACAATCACTGACATCACTTTCTTAGTCAGTAGTGGAATTATTGAAGGAATCCACAATCTACACCAGTTATACAAGAGCTGCTGCAGACTATTCAATAACAAATCTAAAAAAGCCAGTAATGTTAACGCTGCCCTACTAGTAAATAATAGAAAAAAACTTCTGACAAAAAATGAGATATTGTACGGTAAATCAAACACACAGCGGACTAAGTAGCCTTTGAAGAATAAAATTCATACACGAAGGAAATGCTGTTCAAATATCCACTGATCCTAAAAAAAATGTGTCTGATCAACTAACAGATAACTGATCCATGGAAAGCTTCCTGATAATCACAGGCACATTCCCCATCACTTCCCCATGGGCTTCATTAAAAGATGGGTTGCCATTTGAAAACACACACCGACCTGTGATTAACAGCTCTCACCTGCGCCGGAGGAGGGGGGCGGAGCAGGGCACACCGAGCGTGTGCCGGCCAGGTGGTGCCCCGTGGGGCCGGCAGCGTGCCGGCGGTGGTCTTCCGGGCGGTGGGGGTGAGCAGTCCGTCTCCCTGTGCAGCCGGCAGGTTAAAGCCCGCAGCTCCTCCTCCTCCCCACCGCTCCCCCTGAGCGGCACAGCTCTCACCTGCGCCGGGGTGGGGGGGTGGAGCAGGGCGCGCCGAGCGTGTCCCGGCCGTCGGGCACACACACATTCGCTCTATAAGACGCACAGACATTTCCCCTTTTGAGGGGGAAAAAAGTGCGTCTTATAGAGCGAAAAATACGGTACCTCTTTCTTTATATGATGAGGGTTTATATATATAATATTTCAATAGTGATGGGGTATGAAATGTGTAGGAAGGTGCCCTTGGGACCCTCCCTTCTGGTTTCTCAGTGTTGTCGACTGTGGATGGTAAAAATTGCTGATATAACTGGCTCCACTTTTCCATGGCCTCCTCAGCAATATCCCTCTGTACAGCTGAGAGGATTTGAATGTAGACCCATTGAAATCAATGGGGAGAAATTGCAACTAACTAAGTCCCACTTGGTCTGATCCTCATGACTCACACTGGATACAGCCTAGAGCTACCTCTGGATAATGCGCTGCTTTTTGGCCTGTGCTCTCCCAGTCCTGTTCTTAGCTCTGGGGAAAGGCTCCCAGGAAAGGCCCTCAGCAAAAGTCCATCCAGGTAATTTTTAGAGGCTGGCCTGCTGGGTCTCCCAGTGATCATCCCCTTTTCCCAGTCGCAGGCTCAGAAGTCACAGGCAGCCACGCAAGTCACAGTGGTGGCACATTTTGATATACAGGAGCTTGTTTCAAAGGAACACTTCCTACCCCAGCCCCAACGTTCGGACCGCTGTGCCAACGCATATCAACCAACCTGTTTGCATCTCCACCAGGAACACATGTTTTATCAGGCCCATTATAAGGTCTCCCTTCCTCAACGGAAAGTAAGGCACCCCAAAATTTTTGGCACTGCGGTACAGAGAGCTCTCAATATGGAACCCCAAGGCCATTTCAATGTATTTTATTGTGTTGTAAGCCGCCCCGAGGCTTTGGCAAGGGGCAGCATAGAAATGTAATAATAATAATAATAATTTCTCTTCCTGCCACTCTAAGGACTGCAACAAAACTCGGAGGCATCAGGAGAACCCAAGCAGGGGCTGGAGGAAATGAGGGCCCCTGCTCTTTAACAGCTGCTAGTGCTTCAGCTCCCTCCGCAGCATCCCTGCTCCCAAGACCTCCAGCCGCCATCGTGAAACCCGCCACTCCGGCAGCAATATTGGCACCTTCATCATTATTTTGCTTTGCTGCAGCAGCTCTCCAGCGGTCCTCTGGGCTGGCTCCGATTTTGGAGGGCCAGTCCACCCCATGTGCCCCCCTCCCTCAATGGGACTACCTTCCCACAGGTGTTGTCGCCGGCAGCTCTCGCTCTGTGTCTCCGTCGCTGCCATATTTTATTTATTTATCAGGGCATTTCTAACCGGTCCAATTACTCTAAGTCTCTGGAGGGCTGACAACAAATTACAAAGTTGCAGAAAGGCCGTGAGCGGGTAGGCATAGATGGGTCCTCCCACCACAGCAAACACTGTCCGGGACAGAGAGACCCTGCTGGGATGCGGGGACTTGGCTGGTGCCTGACCAAACCTTCCCTTGAGCAAGGCCGGGTTGCCCAGATCACTGCTTTTCCACCATGGAAGTTGTGAATTGACATGGTAAAGCAGTAATCACAACCCCCAAAGTTTGTGTGTGTTTCTCTGTGCGTGCACATGTGTGCATGGACATATACGTCTCCCCCTGAGAGAGATCTGTATCCATGCGCAGCTGCTCCATCTAAACATCGGTGCCGTTCTAAGAACCCAAGAACAGATGTGCAGGTTGAACCATCCGGTCGAGCCCTCTGCTCACACACTGGCCAGCTAGTTGCCCATGGGATCCCACAAGGAGGCCATGGGTGCAAGAGCACCCTCCTGCCCATGTGCCCCAGCAACTGGTGTGCACAGGGATCCTGCCTCTAGCACTGGACATATCTTAGAGTCATGAGGACTAGTAGCCACGGACAGATTTCTTAAAGTGTCCTGTCCGCTTTTCAAGCTGTCCAAATCGATGGCTTATCACTAACATTCTGCATGATGTGAGCAGGGGGGGTTTTAAAAATGCGTCAAGGAAAGGGTTAAATAAATAGAGTTCTGCTTTGTAGAGAGACTGATGAATTTGAGAAGGGCCGATGTGAAGGCAGTGGCTTTGTGTCCCTTCCTCCTGGGAAAATGAGCTTTTAGATGGCCCCTGCCTTGGGCACAAGTGGGGGTCCCTCCACACACTCCCGGGGTGGCAATGCGAAGACTCCAAGGAGAGGGTGAGTTTCGAGCAAGGCACTTTCCAGGAAGTGCCGGAGAAGCCGAAATAGCCCCAGAGAGAGAGAGAGGGAGGGAGGAAGGCAAAAAAGAGATCGCATGGAGTGGTGCGCTAGGGTTGCCAGCTTATGGCCTCTTCTCCGTGCCTTTAACAGAAACCTTGCAATAGAGAGCATTCGCCCTGCATTACGCCTCCCTTTCTCTCCATGCTGTGAAAAGCTTTATTGGCCGGTTTCTTCAGATCCCTCCTGGACTATTAAGGGCAATGATAACAGGCCAGAAACATCTAAGGTCTACTGCTGGTTTTTATAACACCGTCTTAATAGGAATTTAGGAAGCTGCTGTACAAAACTCAGGCCCTGGGTCCTTCCAGTCAAGGAAGGTCAACACGGACCAACAGTGGTTTTCCAGACAGTTTTTCTATCCATACCTGGAGATGTCAGGATCAACCGGCCCCTCTGCCCACAAAGCAGGGGCTCTGCCACAGAACCACATCCCCTCCCTGTGCTAAATATTGCTATAATATTCCTCAAGTCATCCCAACTCCATGCTTACTGATGGGCGTTCCCAAATTCCAATGCATTCTAGCAGCTGTTTGGAAGGTGGAGTTTTGCCGCCAGCAAGAATCTCTTGGGTCACACTTCTGAAACACACACAATGAATTCCCTTTGCTTTAACATATTTCTTTGTCCATGTGCGTGCTTATGCATTTCTTAGACTGGCTGCTGATTTAGGCATGTGGGGAAGCTGATATTCATTTATTACATTTCTCTACTACTGTCCAACTCTCTGGTCAGTTTACAAAGATTACAAATTTTAAAATAGTTTATAAAAATGATAAACACACAGCCATTAAAAACATGCAATGAAGATGCACACCGACACACGTATCTCAATTTTAAGCGATCAACAAGAAAAAATCAAGACTGGTTTAAAACCTGCCAAATGCCTGAAGGAAAAAGACAGTCTTATCCTGACAGGCTGTTAAGCCTGTCTTAACCAAAAAATAGCAATGTTGGCTCCAAGTGGGCCTCACTGGGTAGATAATTCCAAAATTGGGGAGCCTCCAATAAGATGGCCTCCTTCTGCAGTGCAATCCTCTGAGCCTCCGGATCGCCGGCTTCACGACTTTCCTCAGCCCTGACCATTGACTCTGCCGGATGGGGCTTCTGGGAGTTGTAGTAGGTACACCAAAACAACTGGAAGGCACCAGGTTACTTAACCAGTTCAGAGAGGGCCACAGAGAGGGTCAAGGGACTGGAAGCAGAGCTCTGTGAGGAGAGACCGGGCATTTAAGAAGAGAAGACTGAGGAGAGAGAGGGTAGTCCTCCTCAGGTACTTGAGGGGCTGTCACACAGATCTCCATCATCCCAGAGTGCAAGTCACAGAATAATGGACTCAAGCGACAGGAAATCAAATTCCATCTGAACATGGGCAGCACTTCCTGCCTGTTGGAGCAATAGGACAGTCAGACTGATGGCCCAGGGGGGTCCTGGAAGCCCTCCCACCCTCGAAGCATTCCAGATGTGACTGGGCAGCCTTCTGGGAAGGATGCTTTAACCTGAGTCGTGCATTGGGCAGAGGGTTGGACTTGATGAGCCAACTGTTTCAGCAGATCTAGGTTTTACTGAAATTGCTTTACTTTCATAGAATCATAGAATAGAAGAGTTGGAAGGGGCCATGAAGGCCATCGGGTCCACCCCCCTGCTGTTGCAGGACACCAATTTACACCATCCCACTCAGATGTTTGTCCAGTTTCTTTTTTAATGTCTCTAGCATGGGAGAGCCCACCACCTCTAAACAGCTGAAACTTTAAACTGTTTTAACGTGTACATTGGAATTTAAAGCAGCATTTTATTGTATTTCTATTTTTATTGTCATGAATGTTATCATTGTAGCCGGGTTTACAATTTTGTGTGAACTACCCACAGAGCTTCAGCTATTGGGTGGCATAGAAATTAAAGTAAGAATAATGTCTGGAGCCTTAAATTGCGCTCTGAGATAGAACAGGAACTAGTTCAGGTTGTTCACTATTGAGGCTGTGTGCTTTCTCCGCATCCCAAAAGCTGGGGACAGCAAGCACACGGAAGGGCCGTTTTCTTCACAGGCTGCCTGCAGGCATGCCAGGGGTTTCTGGAGGTCTGCAGCTGAAAACGGGGTGCTGAGCTGGACAGACCATTGGATTGAGTTTGCTGTTTCTGAGCATGCACGTCTCAGTGCTGGCAGAATGTTTTGGGCTCCACTTGCAGGGCAAGGAAGTGCAGCGGGAATAAAAATGGAAATGCAGGATCCAGCAGAAGTCGAGCAGGGGCAGGCACTGGAGAGAGACCTTACCATCGTCCAAGTGGATGCGAACGAAGCGCTTTCTCCAGGAGGAGATGCCAGTGAAATCAAGCAAGAGCCAGAGGAGGGGCTGCAACCACACTGGAAAGCTCCACAGCACAACTTCCTAAGGGATGCTCCTCTTCCTCCGTTGGGATGGAAAGCCCCACAAGCATCTCCATCCCGATTAGAGGAGATCCCGAAGGATCTGAAATATTCCTTCGAGGGGCTTGCAGATGCTGAGCCTTGCAAAGAGTGGAGGACCCACATGCTGCTGGAATCCCAGCCAGGTGGCAAAAGCCAGAACCTTTTCAGCAATGCAGCGGAGGAGCGGGGTCTGGACAAGGACAGCGTGAGCTCAGAGATAAGGCGCAGGCGCTTCCGGAGGTTCTCCTACTGGGAGGCTGAGGGGCCGCAGGAGGCATTTGGCCGGCTCCGAGAGCTTTGCCAGCAGTGGCTGGAGCCGGAGAGACACACCAAAGAGCAGATCCTGGAGCTGGTACTCCTGGAGCAGTTCCTCACTATCCTGCCAGAGGAGATGCGGAGCTGGGTCGATGCGCGAGAACCGGAAACTGGCCATCAGGCCATGGCCCTGGCTGAGGATTTCCTTCTGATGCTGAGGGGGTCTGTGAACCAGCAAGAACAGGTAAGAAAAATATTTTCCTCCTGGTGATCAGAGGAGAGAATATCAGCACTGGGTTTTGATTCCTTCCTCTCACGTAGAAAAAGGGTAATGGAAGAATTTTGTCTCCAGTTCTTAGTAAACAGGTGGAATCCCTACAGGATGGAAACTGTGTGGATGCATAATTCTCACCTCTGGGAATTGGGGACTCAGTTTGTTCTAGGTGGGGGTGCATGTACCCTGAAATACAGGATCGCCACATGTGCATCGCCATAAAAAGAAAGAAAACTCATCACCCAAAGAAGCACAAAAGGAGGATCTGCATAGAATCTGCATATGCTGGTTTATGTAGAGAGGCATGTTTGGGAATAATGACTATAATTTAACAAGAAATACAGTGCCTCTCTATAAAAATCAGGAGAACTGCAGAAGCCACTTTGGTTTCCTCCTGGAAGGAAAAAAATGTGGCATATGAATGCAAAACAACAACAACACCACCACTAATCGATCTCACCATATTCTCAAAAACGGTGACCAGGCAACTCTTGTTTGCCTTTCTGTTGGTCCAGGGTATTAACAGTGCTGTAAATTATGTGCTGGTCTTCATTTTAGACACTGTTTGGACAAGATCCATCAGATATGGCAAAGATACAGCTTTCTGTGGAGGCTGTGAAGGAGGTGGATGGGAAGGTCCTCTCTCCAGGTAAGGATTTATGGGGTTCCAACTGCTTTATAAGAAATGTGTGTATGTGGACTTTATAAGAAGTGTGTGTGTGTGTGTGTGTGTGTGTGTATGTAGAGGGGTGTTCGCATCATGCTGGGCACTCACTCCTTCCTGGCTACCCTAACTTCAGTGTGGACTGAAACTCCAAGTCTGAGACAAGGACATGGCCGGAAGGTCTACAGCTTAAATTTGTCTCAGTTAAATTTATTTACTGCATTTCTTAACTATCCAGTAGCTGAAACTCTCTGAGCAGTTCATGGCAATCAGCGCTATAAAATACAACATAAGATGCCCTTTAAAAGTGTACAGTGTAAAATAGAAGTAAAAACTGACATTGGACCTCACAGAGGTACAAGGATTAAAATGCAATGACAGATTTAAAACCAGAAACTGAAAGACTAAAAGGCATGAAAAAATAGGAAGGTCTTCACCTGGCACAGGAAGGAGCACAATGTTGGTGCCATGTGAGCCTCTCTAGGAAGCTTATTCCATGATTGAGGGGCCACAACACAAAAGGCCCTCTTCTTAGTAGACACCCACCGCACTTCCCTTAGTGAGGGCTCCTGCTGTGGACAAGCTTAGGGACAAGACAGGTACGTGCGAGAAGAGATTATATTTTGGGTAGCCCGTCCCGTCCCAAGCTGTTCAGAGCTTTGAATGTTAATGCCAGCATTTTGATTCTAGGCTGGCCACTTATGAATTAGAAAAAGAAAGAGAGCGAGAAGAGGATGCTGTTTGGCATGTAATGTGCATTTGCTAATCGGTAGGCATGGGTGAAAACAAAGAAAGGGTTAATATAATTTAAAATATAAATACAGTGCATAGTGTAGTCGGGTGACCTTGTGTGTCTGCCTTGTTCAGAGTGTTCATGTGCTAACTGAGGGGCGGGGCAGCCCTCAGAGAGAGTACAGTCCTCTGTAAGTTAGGCCATGGCCACCCTACACGTGAATTTGTCCTAACCCATTCTGGAATCCTTAGTTCTGCTGGATGTTACTCTCCTAAAATGAAATAGAAATGACTTCTTTTTAAAAATCCACAAAATAGATTAGAACGATCTTCAGATAATCTAGAACAGCCTTCCCCCAACCTTGTGCCTTCCAGACATGTTTCGACTGCCACACCCAGAATTCCCAGTCAGTGGCCCTGCTGGATGGGAATTCTGGGAGTTGCGGTCCAAGTGCCTTTGAAGGTCACCAGGTTAGGGAAGGCTGATTTAGAATACAGATGCTGCTTGGCCTGGTCATTGGGGGCCTGCTTTTGTGGCATTCATTTTATATTGATAGGAAAGCAAGATTTTTGTGTATTATGGATAACTGCTTTTCACACTTTCATGTTTTAAAATTGCATGTTAAGGTGTGCATTTCTATTTGTATTATTGTGCTAATTATGGTTTATACCGGTCTTGTGAATTCTATGATTTTGCAAATTCTGATTTTGTAAATTTTATGCATTTTTGTACTTGTGTGTGTTAGGACTGCTTTTTGTGATGGGAAGCAACCTGTTCATCAGCATCATGATAACTTTCTTCTTGGTGTGCCTATTTTTGGGCAGTGGTTGTTGTTAATCTATTCAAAGACTGCCTTTTCCATTTGCGGTTTTAAAAAAAGGTACAGTCCACTCTACCAGTTCAGGACCGTACCATCTCACTTGGCTCCCTGTGTAGAGGCAGCCTCAGTTAGACACCCTAAAGTAGCTCTTCCCCCAGGAGGATCTGTACCATGTGCCTTTTCTAAATGCAAAGGTCAACTCTTACCTTTGAGAGTTTGGAGCAGGACTGATCTAATGCGTCTCTTTTTGTTGCAGCAGGAGACTGGCAAGCGAACATAAAAGAGGAGGCGATGGAAGAAGGAGGCCGTGAGCAAGCAGATGCCCCAGGAGCTTCATGGGAAAGAGCTGAAGACAAACGCTTCCAGGTTCCTGAAGCAGGACACATCTCAAAATGCTTGCAGGGTCCAAAAGAAACCAAGGGAAGTGTTTTGTGCCAGAGGATGGAAAAATCCTTTCTTCGTGAGGAAGCTCACAAAGGCCTGTACGAAAGGACCTCCCAAGAGGCAAAGTGCCTGCATACGAGGAAGGAGGCAGGCGTGGTTTGTGGGGAAAGCCTGCTAAAGAGCTTAGAGCTCCTTGAGAACAAGAGACAGCAGCTCAGAGAAAAGCTGTCTAAACACTCCAACTGGGGTCAGAACCTTAAGCTGAGACTGCACCTTAACGTGCCTGAAAGAAGACACAGAGGACGGAACCCCTCCGTCTGGTTGGACTTTGGGAAAAGGTTCCCTCAGCCTTGTGATGTTCCTAGACCTCAAGAAATCCATGCCAGAACAAACCAGCACATATGCTCAGAGTGTGGAAGGACCTTTAGCAGGCATTCCCACCTCCTAATACATCAACGAATGCACACAGGGGAAAAACCGTACACATGCTCAGAGTGTGGAAAGAGCTTCAGCTACAGTTCGGTCCTTACAGAACATGAAAGAATCCACACGGGCGAGAAGCCCTACGAATGCTCGGACTGTGGGCAAACCTTCAGCCGCAGGTCATACCTTATTCAGCATGAAAGAACTCACACGGGTGTGAAGCCCTACGAATGCGCGGAGTGCCAAAAATGCTTCACACGTCGCAGTGGCCTTCTTCGACATCAGAAACTCCACGTGGCAAAGAAGTTGGGCTGAAGTCACTTTTTCTTCTTCTTTTAAATTCTATGCACTCAAAATATATTAATGTTCGCAGCTGCTGGAGAATGTTATGAAAAAGCATTGACTGTCAGTTGCACATTGTTTTTTGTTTTGATGTTTTCTGTAAGAATATAAGAATTGTCCTCCTGGATGAGAACAACATTTATTTCATTTCATTTCATTTCATTTATATCATCCCCTGCCTTCAGGCCAGAGCCTTTGCTACATGGCTCCTGTCCTGAATTGATTTTGTAGAGCTCTGAGTGAAAATGGAGGGGTTGTTTCTTACCGTAATTGCGATGCAGTTTTCAAAGGTGGTACTGCAGAAAAGAAGGTTTCAGTAACCTCCTCCATGCATTGTTCAAACCCCCTTTTAAAATGGCAGCCATTCCAACATCTTGTGGAAGTGAATTCTATAGTCTGACTCTACACTGTCCCGAATGTCCCAACGTTCAGTCATGAGATGACTTCTTTTGGTTCTACTATTGTGACAGAGTGAGAAAAGTGTGGTGTTCTGGTTAAGAGTGCAGGACGGGGACTCAGCAGATCTGGGTTCTAGTCTCTGCTCAGCCATGGGGCCAACTGGGGGACTTCAGGGCAGTCACAGCCTCTTAGCTCAACCTACCTCACAGGGTTGTTGTTGGGATAAGACTGAGAGCAGCAGGAGGAAAGTTCATTGTAAGAAAAAAGTGGGATATCAGTCTAATAAACACACCTCTATAAATAGTTTCCCTCTTCACTTTCTCCACACCAGGTGTATATCTGGGCATCTCTTTCATATTCTCCTTAGCTGCCTTTGCTCCAAGGTGAACAATCCTAGTGGAATACGGGCCCTTTTCTGCCGCTTTATAATATCCTTTCTAGGCACACTGATGGGAACTGCACACAGTATTCCAAGCACAGTTGCTTCACATACAGCGGTACCTCAGCTCACAAACACCTCAGTTCACAACCAAATCAGGTAATGAACAGAAGTTTCAGGAAAATGTTGCCTCCGTTCGTGAACTCCGCATTGGGTGACGACCACGTTTGCGGCCGTGTTGCCGCGCGAGCACGATCACAATCGCAATCACGGCCATCTTCCCTGCACCCACAGTCGCACCCTTCTCCCTCCCCCCGAGCACGATTGCTATTGCACGATTACGGTTTGGACTCTCCTGCCGTGCACGCCGACTCAGAAGAGTCTTTGGCGCACGTGGAGAAGAGGGAGACGTCCTGTGGGAACCAGACTTCGTTGCAGGAAGAGGTATATTTGTTTTATGTATTATATTTTATGTTGTGAGCCGCCCCGAGGCTTCGGCGAATGGGGCGGCATAGAAATGTTTTAATAAATAAACTAAATAAATAAATTTGGTGCCAGCGGTTCAAACGCCCCCCCCCCCACTCCCTGATGAAGCTCTTCAAAGAGAAGAGGGCGCAGATGGGGGTGGGATTCAGGGAGAAACCGAAAGAGTACAGCAACTGGAGGCCAGTTGGGAGGTTGCCGAGGGAATGGTTGAGACACCTGCTGATAACGGTCTTGGGAACATGGGAGTTAACCTTGACCGAGGGGAGTTGGCAGATGCCGCTCTCGCAGACGCACCCACAGATTGGGGCAATTGGAAACAAGACAGTTGGAACAACGGCCCAGGAGAGTTAAAAGTATCCCATGAACGGATCTCATTCAGAAAGAGAGAACAAGAGCAGCTCTTGTTGTTAATCGTTAATTTTATGTAGAATGAAGATTCTAGTAGCGACAACTGGGTTCGTTGCTTTCGTTGGGAAGGAGCGCCAGCCTCACAACCTCTCCCTCTGAGCAATAACCTCCCCCCCCACCCACCTAGGTTAGTGTTCTCTACTGTACTGTACTTTGTTACTTAGTTTCAAATTTTTGTGATTAAAAAAACATTTACAGAACGGATTAACCTTATTTACATTGAACCTTATGGGAAAATTTGACTTGGCTCACAACCAATTTGGGTCACGACCAGCGTCCTGGAACGGATTAAGTTTGTGAGCTGAGGTACCACTGTATTTGTACAAGGACAGTATGATCTTGGCAGTTTTACTTTCAATTCCTTTCCTAATTATGCCGAACATGGTGTTTGCTTTTTCCACAGCAGCTGCACACCAAGAGCCTCTTCTTGGTCAGCCACTGCTGGCTCAGCTTTGCCATTTTTAAAAATCCAGATGGATTCTCCTCTCAAAAATGAAATTATAATGTAGGAACATATCTGTCAGAAGAAGGTGTGTGTGTGTACACATTAGCATTTTATTCGCCTTCCCAAACCCAGTGTCACACTGATCCACAATTAAGGCTCAAATGGTCAGTTTCTTGTGAGGGCAAATAGGTTTATTTAAAATTAAACACATGGATCCGCAGGTGCCTAAGACAGGAGCACCGATGCTAATTCTATTAGGATTATATAGAATGCACAAAAGGGGAGTGAATACAATACACAGGAAGGTGACTGGATACTTTGATATGGATAGGAAAGTGATTAGATACAGGTCACAGCACCAAAAAGAAAAGTTACCTTTCACTCTAATTTGACAGGCCTTCTAAACTAAAGTTACCTTGAACAGGCTGCCAAGTTCCTTAAACAAAAAAAGGTTACATGTGTGAACTTACTGGGTTAAGGAAGCACTTTAGCAAGCCTATAAAACACAGAGATTGCACTTTGACAGTTACCCACTAATGGAGGGGGGGGGGTCATCTGGTCTTTACCACCAGCATGGAGGCATCTTTTGATGTGTTTATGGCAAGGCAGTGGGGCTGGATGGCAACATTTGTTTTTCTGAGTATACCAGCATCTCCTAGTGTGTTGGTCTGCAACTCCCATGCCTGTGGGGGATGATGGGAATTATTGCTTCAACAGATTTGCAAGGCACTGGGTTGTAGACAGAACGATTAAGGTAGCTTTTCTCTGGTGCGGCCCTCAGGATGCAGTTTGAAAGGAACAGGATTTCTCTAACCAAAGAGAAGGTGGAAGCAATGCTTATTTTACTGACTTGTGCAGGATGAGGCCAAGGTCCCTGAAAACTCAGGGACGAATTATCGCCCCCATGCAGGAGTAAGACCAGGGCTGTACCTGGAGAGGAGGTGTTCTCTAAAGATTCTCCACCCCCCCCCCCCGCAACACATAGTCTTACAAACAGATTTTTTAAAATTAGTTTTGTCTTTAAAACAAAGATTTGAGAAAAACAAGGTAACAATGCCATAACAAAAAAGTATCAACATGTCTAGTGATTCTGTTTCTAAGAGGGGCAAACTACTCATCCAGGAACAGAAGAGAGTCCACAGGATGGACCGAGAAGCCCTGTGGCTGGGATGGATGGGCTCAGTCCCTCATTTCACAGGCCAGGCTCCGGTTCCAGCGAGAGGACCCCTCCTCAGCACCGGTGTGTGGAAGGAGAGAATTTGCATGGTGCTAGAGTCTGAAAACACCTTGTGGGGTTTGCTTAATTTGTTTCTGTTCAGCTTCTCTTTGTTTGCAGTCTAGTTTCTTATGCAACTGAATTTGTACTGTTAAGTACAAGTCAAACTATTTTGTTTTATAGATTTCTAAATATATAAGGATATTTGATCTTTCGATATTCTGCTCTTGAAGCAAGTTCTGATTTCAGTACTGCATAGAGTGAAATATCAAAATGTACCTATGACTTGCATTAGCCATTTGGCCGGATTACACACAAGCAGTTTGTTTTACAGGACTGATTGCATGTTTTGCACTATGATATTTTAAGATCATAGTCCCTGAACATACCCATGTAATGCACATTGCAAGTTCTGTTGCAATCTCAAAACTGAATAACACTTTCCAATTATTTGCCTAACTAGCTATTACATTCTTCCAAACGTAAGACCATGCATTACACATGGATGCTGGTCTGTAGACCCTGCATTAATGTATGCAAGGAAGAGGAACTTTATATTATAGCCCACATTTTTTCTGCAAGGGGGCTTACATGATCCTCCACCTTTTAATTTTTATCCAGGCACCAACCCTGTGAGGTAACTTAGGCTGACAGTCTGCGATGGCCCAAAGTCACGGCTGAGCGGGAGCCCAGATCTTTATTTTTGATTTGATTTGATATCTATCCTGCCTTTTTCTTATAAAAAACCCAAAGTGGCTGGCATCATTCTTCTCCCCACAACAACAACCCTGTGAGGTAGGCTGGGCTGAGAGTCTGTGACCGATCCAAAGTCACCCAGTTGGCTCCATGGCCAGATTGCCCGAGTCCCAGTCCCGCGCTCTTAACCAGTGCACCGCCCTGGCTCTCCTCTGCTCCTTCTGGTCTGCAAACTTATGTAAATAAAACGTCGTCTTTAAAAGGCCTGCAAACCACGTAACTGCCTCTCCCTACTGCCGGATAGTTACAGTGCCTATTGAACGCTATGACTAGGAAGGGGTTAAAATCTCCGAGCGCCAGGGTCCTAGAGCGGCCCCAGCAATGTGGCAAGGGGAAGTTGGCGAAGGCGAGACGACGCTCCTTCCGGTCTTTGCGGGCTGCGAGCGAGGGAGAGCGCGCGCGCGAGTGGACAAGCGAGCGAGGAAGCGAGCGAGCGGAGCGAGGCTCTAGTCCCTGCGATCGAGGAAATGGCCGCGGCGCATCAGGCGAAGGCAGCCCGGGTGGTGCTGAAGCAGGAGGTGGATGCGGAGATAAAGATGGAGGAGCCAGACCCTGCGGGCCTGGCAGAAGAGGAGCGGGAAAGCGCCGCTCCCCCCAAAGCCAAGAGGAGCAGGGGCGAAGCTGGGCCGAAGGTGAAGGAGGAGCCCGTGGAGGAGGAGGCGGTGGCGCCGCCGCCTCCGGAGGAAGGGCCGTCGGGGAGCTGGGATGCCCGCTTGCAGGAGTTCCTGAAGACGCTGCAGGCCCCCGGTGCAGAAGGGGAGAGCCCCCCGTTGCCTGCGCTTCGGCCGCCGTGGGACGGCCCGAAGGCCTCCCAGCAGGCGGCGGCGGCGGCGGCGGATGCTGCCCACAAGTGGCCCCAGGGGCTGTGGGTGCCCCCGATCCAGCCCCACCTCATTGGGGAGGACGGGCAGGGCCGCGAGATCCACCTGGAGTCGGTGCCCAGCGCGAAGGGGCAAGAAGGGATTTTCGACGGTGGCGCGGCCAGCGTGGAGAAGCAGCGCCAGCGCTTTCGCTCGCTGCGCTACCAGGAGGCCAGCAGGCCCTGGGAGCTGTGCCGGCAGCTGCGGGATCTGTGCCGCCAGTGGCTGAGGCCGGAGAGGCACACCAAGGAGCAGATGCTGGAGCTGGTGACGCTGGAGCAGTTCCTGGCGCTCCTTCCCCCGGAGATGCAGAGCTGGGTGAGGGCAAACAGGCCTGAAACCTGTGCCCAGGCTGTGACCCTGGCGGAGGGCTTCCTTCTGCAGCAGCGAGAGGCTAAAGGCTGGGACCCGCAGGTGAGTCTGGTTTTATTATGAATATTAACTAATACTGTATTTATATCTTTCCTGCATTTTTTTCCTCTGGCAGAGGAACCCAAGCCAACTTACACGTGCCCCTTTCTTCATTTTCACAACAACGGGGGGGGCGGGGTTAGGCTTAGAATTAGTGACTGACCGAAAGACACCAGTTGAGCTTTATGGCCAAGTGGGGACTAGAAGCTGGATCGGTCCCCAGAACCTGGGTCCCAGTCCAAAAGTGACCACTGTGCCACACTGGCTCATCATTTGGCGATTTTGAAACGTGGGTTTCCAAGGAGTGTCCTTAAAACATGCTTGTAGCCAGAAGATACAGTGGCAAGCTTTAAACTCCCCTTGAAATCACATGCTTTTGTACAGGCTTTCCTGACCTGTTGGGGCTGTGACACTGCGCTGTTAGGGGTCCAAAATGTTCTTCAGAAGCCACTCGCCACTCCAAAAGTACCCCACACATACATGCCCCCTAAGTGCTTTGCCCCTGTTCGTCTCTTTTCTTTCCCATTGCTTTGGCACCATCATTTTGGAAGAGGGTGGGAATGTCTTTCTATCCGTAGTGGTTAGTTGGCTGCATTTGAAGATTTGATCACATTGCAATGATGGCTCAGAACAAGGACACCTGCCTTTTATTCTGCATTCATTTTAGTTCAGAATGGATGAGTATTTTCACACTGTTTTGTAGCTTCTCCTGCATTCTCCCAAACTCGGCTGAAAGGAGATGTTTCACAGGGAGAAAAGAGTACAGTAAAACCTTGGATTGCGAGTAACTTGATATGCGAGTGTTCTGCAAGACGAGCAAACATTTCTAATAAATTTTAACTTGATAAATGAGCAATGTCTTGGCAATATGAGTAGTACGTGATGCCAAACATCACATGATCACAACTGAGCCAATGGTGGTTCTCTCTCGCTGCGGGATTGTGTGTGATCATCTCCCATGCTCGGATTCTGACGAGAGTTTTTTAATACTGTACTGTAGTCAACAACTGTGCGAGCGTATACAGTGACCCCCAAGCAGAAGAAAGTTGAAAAGAAAGGCGGTAAGAAGAAGGAGATGATTACAGTGGAAGTTAAGAAGGAAATGATCAGGAAGTACGAACGAGGAATGCGAGTGGCTGAAATTGCAAGATTTTATAAGAAGTCTACATCAACCATTTGCACAATATTAAGGAAGAAAGAAGAAATAAGGGAGCTAGATGCAGCAAAGGGAGTCACGAGAATATCAAAGCAACGGCCAGGTGTTCTGGAAGATGTAGAAAAGTTGCTTCTGGTTTGGATAAATGAGAAGCAACTTGCAGGTGATACTCTGACTGAGAACATTATCTGCGAGAAGGCAAAAGCCTTGTACACCGACCTCGTAAGTAAACGGCCAGTTACATCAACAGAAAACAAAGAGGTCTTCAAGGCAAGTAGGGGATGGTTTGATAACTTTAAGAGGAGAAGTGGCATCCGTAGTGTTGTGAGGCGAGGAGATGCTGCGAGTTCGGATGCTAAGGCAGCTGAGGCATTGGCTACCGAGTTCCAGAAGCTCATGGTTTCCGAGTGTTACCTGCCGGAGCAAGTTTTTAACTGTGATGAGACAGGGCTTTTTTGGAAAAAGATGCCAAAGAGGACCTACATTACAGAAGAAGAGAATGCAATGCCCGGTCCCAAGCCCATGGAAGACCGTCTCACCCTCTTGTTCTGTGCTAATGCCAGCGGGGATTTCAAAGTCAAGCCCCTGCTCGTGTATCATTCGGAGAATCCACGGGCCTTCAGGAAATGCCAGGTACAGAAGAGCCAGTTAAGCGTTATGTGGCGGTGCAACAGCAAGGCTTGGGTCACTCGTATCTTGTTCATTGAGTGGATCAATGAGGTCTTTGGTCCTGCGGTGAAGAAATATCTCTTAGAAAAGAATCTGCCACTCAAAGCCTTGCTGGTTATGGATAATGCTCCTGCTCATCCTCCAGACCTTGAGGATGACTTGCTGGAGGAATTTGAGTTCATTAAGGTCAAGTTCCTCCCTTCCAACGTCACTCCGATCCTCCAGCCCATGGATCAGCAGGTCATTTCGAACTTTAAAAAGCTTTACACCAAAGCACTATTTCAGCAATGCTTCGAGGTGACCGAAGGAACAAACCTTACCCTCCGAGAGTTTTGGAACAATCATTTCCACATCATGAACTGCCTCAAGATCATCGATCAAGCCTGGAATGGGGTCACCAAGAGAACTCTCAATTCTGCTTGGAGAAAACTGTGGCCTGATTGTGTTCCTGGGCATGACATGGAGGGGCTGGCTCACAAACAGGAGCCGCCAGTTGTCAATGAAATTGTGTCCCTGGGGAAGGCCATGGGACTGGAGGTGGATGAGGATGACATTCAAGAGCTGGTGGAGGAACATGGCCAGGAGCTGACCACCGATGAACTGATGGATCTGCATCGCGAGCAACAGCAAGAGGTTATGGAGGAGAGCTCGTCTACCGAGGAGGAGCAGCAGCAGAAAAAGGCGGAGGAATCCCTCACTTCAAGTGAGATTAGCGAGATGTGTAAAATGTGGGAAACGGTGCAAAGTTTTGTAGAAAAGCACCACCTGAATAAGACTGTAGCGGTGCGAGCGATGAATCTCTTTAACGACAATGCAATGTCGCATTTCTGCGAAATCCTCAAAAGGAGGCAAAAGCAAGCGTCATTGGATAGGTTCCTTGTTGAAGTTGCACGAAAAGAAAAAGATTCCACTGAGCCAGTAGATAGCGGCGATTCCGTTAGTGATAGTAAAAGTCATCCTACACAATAACCCTCCTCTCCTGTCTCCCTCACACCAGCCACGCAGGTGTTCAAAGATAAGTGCAGGTTAATTTGTTTTATTTTTCTTTATGTTGTATTTTCTTTATTATTTTGTATTATATTACAGTATTGTAATCATTTTTATATGAATATTTTTGGGTTGTGGAATGAATCATCTGAGTTTGCATTATTTCTTCTGGGGAAATGTGCTTTGATAATACAAGTGCTTTGGATTACAAGCATGTTTCCAGAACAAATTACACTCGCAGACCAAGGTTTTACTGTATTTGGAAAACAGTTTGGAGAATGAATTCTATTCAGAGCCCCATAGGAAAGTGTGATCATGCCTTAGCTGTCACTCTGTGCCAGTAACACTAGTAGAAAAGTGGTCATTTTGTCACCTGCCCCCCCCAAAACTCCCCTAAGCAAGGCAAATGCTGCATAGGAGAAGCCTTTGTTGTGATTGAATGGTCCCCCTCCTCCTCAGAGGTTTGAATCAGCATGAGAATGGCTTTCAGGTTTCAGCTAGTACAGGTAATTTCAGATTAATCGATCATGAGGCTATGCAGAACAATTAAATATGCATAACAATGCTTGGCCTATTGACCTTCATTCTGCATGACAGTGGTTTGGCCTACAAACTTTAAACCCTCATAAAAAGGCTTTTTAAATTTTAATTCTGTTTGCTGGAGGTTTTAGCTCAGACTGTTGCCTTCCAAAAGAGACTAAGCTGGCCCGTAGTTAATCTCCTTTTATGCTTTTGTTTAGGATAGAAAAATATCCCACCCAATCATTCTTATGCAAAATTGGGAACAGTTTGTTAGCCTGAGCATGTTTTTGTTTAGCGAAAGAAAACTGTAAAATTTAATAGGTGGAAACTTGCAGACTTTTTTCCACAGACTCTGACAATGTCCTTGAAAGAGTAGACTGCAGGTTCACTTACATGTTTGGTACACAACAATGTGAGCTGGGGGAGACCAGTTACCCCGGCATGGGGGAATGATGGATATGTTTTGCCTGTTCCTACGTAGGTACGCGGGTAGACATTTTCCTCCCTTTCAGTACATGCTTAGTTGTGAAGGATGGAATCCTGGTTTGCGTAAGAAGTGATGTGTGCTGAGCACACAGAGCTGCTCCTGATTGCCAGGTGCATGGTATACCAGCTGAAGCTCTCTTCCCCCACCTGGTGCTACTGGAAGGTTAGCAGGTTGCGGGAGGCCAGACCTCACGGCATTCGGTGCTAGTGTCAGCTTCTGGTAAGTGTGGTGTGGAGAAAGTGGACGCTTGTTCTCCTTCTCCCGTAATAGTAGAACCCAGGACAGCCAAAAAGGACTTCTTCCCGCAGCACAAAGCTGTGGGACTCGTTGCACGTGTGATAATGGCTCCCAGTGTGGACAGCTTTAAAAGGGGATCGGTCAGATTCGCAGAGGAGAAGGCTGCCGGGGGCTGCCAGTCTTGGTGGCTTTGTGCTCCCTCCCGTATCAGGCACTTTGCCCAAGTACACCCGTTGCTGTTGCACTCATGTCCTGCTTGTGGGTCCCCTGAGCAGCAGGTTGGCCCCTGTGAACCGAATGCTGGACTAGATAAATCTTTGGTCTGATCCAGTCTACCTCTTCTCGTGTTCTTAAGCATTGGTAAATTCTGTCCATTGAAAAATGCCTGTAAAAGCGTGAAATAAAAGAAATATATACAGTACTTAAGGCTGGAATTCTATGCCTATTTATCTTCCTTTTAATTCAGCCAGGCTTACTCTGAGCAAACGTACGGAAACCAGGGCAATAAGAGATTCTGTGTGTGCATGTGTTTATGTGTATGGGAGAGAATGTGGTAAATTTGCTTTAAGTTGGCGATTACAACAGAGCAAACCATGAATGGAAATGGAGCATAACCCATCGGAATGGGCTGTGTACTACAATTACCCTTAGGGATATACAGCAAATGCCCCCCTCCCTTTCTGGAGAGCGAGCATTTGAAAACAGGGATGTGTCCTTACTTAGGGCGTCTCAATTGTACAATATCCTTTGCAAGCATCCTTTGTTTGGGGTCTATTTTTATCACCCTTCAGTGCAAAAACTGCTTTGGGTTCTGCTATAAATTTGGGGGAGTAATTATGAACTTGTTTTAAGATGCAGGAAATATGCGCCTCCCCAGATGATGGGAATTGCGGGGTAACAGCTTTAAGCATTGACTGTGTTGGCTACGGGCTGGCGCGAATTGGCACCCAGAAACGTAAGAGAGGGCTTCCTGTTCGCCATTCCTGCTCTAAATTCAGGGATCAGCTGAAAGTAGATCTCCAGATGCTTTGAACATCAGCTCCCATCATTCCAAGTTCCTTGGGGCTGATGGATCTCCAAAACATCTGGAAATTTCCCTTTGCCCCCTGAGGAGTATATTTCTCTTTGGTTCCCAGTTCAAATCCCAAATAAGCCATTCCAGGTGAGTAGGATGGCCGTTGCTTTTGGAGGGTCTGTAGCTAGTGGCACAGTACCTCTTTCGCATGCAGAAGGTCAAATGCCTCAACTGCACGTGGATTCAACCCCTGGCATCTTCAGGTTAAAAGTATCGGCAGGGGATGGAAAGAGCTTTCTCTGCAGGAGGCCTGAGAGAGCTCTGCTAATCAGACAAATAGACTAACCTGATGGAAGGTGGATTCCTATGCTGCATTTTTAATCCTTGTGAGATGCTGTACTCCTAGAGTCCCTAGACAGAATCTGGGGTGGCCTTCTCAGATCTGAGGTTGGAGACAGCGCTCCAATCTTGGAGTTAGGAATTGGAGCGCCTGCCCTGCCCCTCGCAGCCTCTGGAAAGCAACCTCAGAGAGAGGGATGATGGGGCATCTTGAGGAGCGGGGAAGAGGCAGCAGAGGGCAGGAAATTGGCTGTCCTGATGCCTTTCCAACCTCCTGTCTTCCTGCTCTGAGATGTTCCAGCTAAAGGAGCAAAAAGGCCCATCTAGTGCAAAATGCCCCCTTTTCTGCTTTACACTGAAGGACAGCAAACCTCCACTTTGGGAGGGCCATGATAGGACTGCACTCTTACTTCCTTTGAGTGAAATGTGGCAGATACAAGTCCTTGTCCTAAGCAAAGGAATCACCTTCATCACGTACCCTCTCAGCACACGCTTTGCTTGCCTCGTGACTCCATTTTGATACGATTTCACCCGGCCCTGCCTCAGATCACAGGGGTGTCCGAAGAGGAATCTGTAAATCCCCCCAAGGCAGCCCAGGCTGTACCAGAGCCGGAGCAGGTGCCGCTGCGCAAAGACATCAAGCAGGAAGCTGACGAGAGTGGCAACTTCACGGGTAAGTCTCTTGGGTAAGTCTCTCTGGGCCCTGTCCCACTGCATCTGGGAGGGGTCAGAGCTCTGTGGTACAGCCCCTGCTTTACATACAGGTCCCAGTTCCATTCTCCAAGTAGTGCTGACAAAACAGCCACCTGAAACCCTCGGGAGGGCCCACCCACATCCTCAGGACGGGCTCAGGTGACTGCGAATGGGCTGGTGTTTTGACTAAGTTCAAGGCAGCCACCATTCCCACAGTGAGCTTTCCAAAGCAGCTCCTGCTTAACACTTTGGCTGCTACATCTGAGCTTTAGGAGAGAGGCGTTTTGGCCTTGGGTGGAAGAAGCACCCCAGCACTAGAGGATTAGTGGTTGGGGGCAGGGGATAAGGATGGGATGATGGGAAAAAGTGGATTTCTGGGGAACCTGGGAAGGTCAGACCCAAACCACAGGTGGCCCACACTTTTTGCACCCCAATTCTAGGTCCGTGGTTCTAGCTTATGATATAGAGGAGCTGAGTTGGATTTGATGTGCATCTTTGCTTCCTTGGGTAGATAGGGAAGAAATTAGAGTTGCATCTGACAGCACGGGTGGACAGAAGGTAGATGCCCCAGTTGTTTTGGACTTCAACTCCCAGAAGCCCCTGCCAGCATGGGCAATGGACAGGAATACTGGGAGCTGGATGGTAAAGGTTTCTGTTCACTCCTGCCTTCAAGGGGATGTATGCTTGAGTGTGCTGAAGGACACCTCCTTAATCAGCCTCTTCTCTGTTAAGCAGCTAATTAGGTGTGGTGTTTTGCATATGGGATCCAGTCCTGGTTGGCTCACCTGGAGCCCCAGAGGAATTGGCCTGCTGTAGCACAGATGGTTCAGCCTCACTCTGGGTAAAGGCAGTTTGAGCAATGCAGGGAACTTTTGTATCACCAGTGTATAATCAGCCTATTTAGTTTCAAGCTTTTGCTCCCGAGGTAAGCCATAGGAGAGAGGCATTTCAGGCATAGGGTGGAGGGAAACTCAGCAAATAAGCAGTGGGAAAGGGAAAGGTGGCTGGGTGGAAGGAAGGGGCTTGCTCATCTGGACTGGGTCTCCCAAGGTGGGCCAGATTTGACCCACAGGCTTGAGGTTCAGTGTTGTTGCTCCAGAGGAAGCACTGGCGAAGCTCATAACGTATTTCTCAGGGCCCCACCGAGCGGAAAACGTTTAGAATGGCACAGTCTTGTGCTTCTTGTTTTTCCAGTTTTAGAGACGTTTTCTCTCCAGACGTTGTGGATGTTGGAACTTGCTCCTCATTGGCCGTGCTGGCAGGGTCTTCTGGGGGGGCTAAAGTCCGAAACAGCTGGGAGTCCTAGCTTCTACCACCTCTGTCAGAGATAGTTGCACGAGAACCATGGGATCTAGTCCTAGAGCACGTCCCGTCTTTTCTTTTTCGGTGGTGGCAAAGAGCATGGTTAAAGCTGTGTGAAAATGTGTGTGTCTGTGGGTGGGGTTATGTTTTAGGGAATAGGGGTTCCCACTCCCTGACAAATTACCCCTGGGAGAATGAAGCACGCCGCCCACCCATGTTCCAAATGGGAGGCTTTTCCTTTCAGACCGTGTGGAAGACAAGCACGGTGTTGATGGGGGGAGTGAGTCACATGTGAAGTTGTGTGCGTGCGTGTATGAATCCACACATGTGCAAACCCCACCGCCCCAGCGCAAAACACCTCTTGCAGAAACGTTGAGCAGCCCCAGAGCGGTGTCTGAGTCATGTCTGGATCTTCCCCTTTCTTCCAGCAGGTGATGAGTGGCTGAGTGGAAACAAAGAGAAACCCTTTGTGGAGAAGCCCGAGCAAGTGGGACAACAGGGCACATCCTTCCAGACATCCAGAGAAAATAAATCCCTTGGTCAGGGAGAGGTGGACGAGAAGCGGCACCGGGCAGAGAGGCAGAACGGAAATGACAGAGAGAAAGGAACGGAACAGTTGCCTCTTTCGGGAGCTGCTTGTAAAGCTGTCAGAGAATCCACCAGCCAGGACAACGAGAATGAGGGGAGATCTGACCCATGTGGGGAAGGTGTGGGCCGAAGCGCACACCTCACTAAGCTTGATAGTACCACCACCCAAGAGAAGCCCTACAAGTGTTGGCACTGCGGCCAGAGCTTCAACAGCAGTGCGGATCTTTTGTCTCACGAGAGGACCCATGTGGGGGAGAAGCTGTATAAATGTTCCCAGTGTGGAGAAAGCGAGAGATTCCACACAGGGCAGCAGCCACATAAATGCTCTCACTGCGGCAACATCTTTAACTGTAATCCTCACGAGGGAATTGATGCAGGAGGGAAACCATATGCATGTTTACAGTGCGGGAAGGGCTACAGCCGGAGAACAGAGTTCACTAAACACCAGAAGATCCACAGAGGTGAGAAGCCATACACGTGCTCATCGTGTGGGGAAAAATTTGGCAGTATCAGCCACCTCCAGCTACACCGGAAGATCCACACAGGCGAAAATCCACACCAGTGTTCCCACTGTGGGAAAGGTTTCAGGTCGAGCTCGCTCCTGGCGTCCCACGAGTGCATCCACACGGTCGAACGTGACGGGGCCCGTCCACTGGAAGAGTCATTTGTGTGCTTCGCCTGTGGAAAAACGTTTGAAGTCAGCTCCGAGCTGGTTGCTCATTTGCAAACACACAACTAAATGCCCTTGGGAACTCCAGTCTCTGGGAGAACCGTCAGGCACAGAACATTGTGATTCTTCAGATGTTCTTTAAGAATAAAAGGATTTAAACATAGGGTGCATAAGAAGACTATGTCCTGGTTTGCACATCATGGCAGTAAATTGTGGGTTAATCAACCCCTGATTTGCCAGGGCTGCTTTTGGCTTGCAAAACAACCTACAGACTCCCCCATTTGCAAATTGTGTGGCATCCAAACCTGGATGGTTTAGATTGTGTGTGGGTTAGACAATTCAAAAATAACCTATGTTTGTTCTTAGGTAACTGTGAGTAGTTTATTCCACAGACAACCCAAAAATGGATTCGGTTCACATGTCACACTGACAATAGGCATTGTAGGCTATTTTGCAACCCAGATGCCGGCTCATGTATGGCTTGCGTGCTCCAGGTATCCCTGGTGAATCTTGGGTTAGGTAACTCCAGATTTGCTGTTCTTCCATGTGGACAACCCATATGTGAAAAAATAGGGTCAGAATCCAAATGAAATGGAAAGTGTTTCTGGCCTAATTGTTCAACCTAACAGTTTGCCGAAGAACCAATCCTTAGAGACGTAAGCTTCCCAGGAGCATAGATGCTAAGGAAGTGTAAGCATTTCCGGCAGGTAGCCACCTTGGTCTCTTGCAACAAACCAGCGAAGAATCTTGTGACACCTTAAGTTGGAGTGCCCCCTCTTTTCGGACTGGTGGGGCTTGGGATTTTGTGTGTGTGTGTCCTGTGGGTTTTCTCACACAATAGTTCTCTTGGGGGAGCAAACGCTTGCTCATTCCTGAAAGGGCCGACTTAGTGGGCAAGGCTGGTCACAAAACAACTCATTTCCAAGAAGACAGACTGGTAAGACTAAGAGAAAAGTAACTTGCCCAAGAACTGAAGTACAAGGCAGGGTTGGGCTCGGAGCTGCAAAACTCAGAGCCTCTCTTTTGAACCTACGTAAAGACGGTGTTGGAGCACAGTGCTTTCCTTTGCAGCATAGCAACCTCTCAGTTTTGTTTTAAACACGAAAATCTTAAATAAAATTAAGATCAAGAGGGGCAGAGACTCTGGTGAGTACCAAAGAGGTAATTGTGGGCAGATTGGTGCTGACAGGTGCCATGTTGGAAGCCTCGCCCATAAGAGCATGGAAGCCAGGGAAACGCTGCCTGGCTCTGGAAGTATGCCAGACAAGCAAGGAACTGTGGGACATGCTTCAGTTGAAACTCTCATGGAAGAATTCGCGTGGCCGTGCCCCACTCCTCTGGGAAAAGTTTCAGCCGAGAAGCTAAACTCGTCGAATATGAGATGATCCATGCAACCGAGGAATCGTATCCTTGTTTTATCTGTGGAAAAACTTTTAAAGTCTATTCTGACCTTGATGCGCATGTGTAAACCCGCGCAGGGAAGAAATGCAGGAGCTCAGCCAGAGGAAAAGCTTCATGCACCGTTTGGATTCCATAATGCATTAGAAGGCCCATCTAGGAGAGCAACAGTGTAAATGGTTCCCCCTGTGGAAAAAGCTTTAGGCCAGGATGCGGAACCTCTTTCAGCCCATGGACCGAATTCCCTTTGGGGTGGTGGGCCCTCTGGGGCTGCATCCCAGTGATGGGCGGGGCCCAAGGCAAAGGGGTGGGGCCAAATATGCAAATATATTTCAGCTTAACCTTCTTACTGTCAGTAACTAAGCCTTAGAGGCATTCAAACATTTAGAAAGGAGGAGGAACTGCCCAGAGCCTAGAGTAGCCACCAAATGCTTGGTGGTTGGACGAGGGGGGCACGGGGTCGACAGAAGTGAGCACAGCTACGGGGGGAAGCAGAGCCAGATTTGGGCCTATGGCCTGACATTCTGCTGCTCTGTTGTAGAAGTAGGAACCCTCGATGGGTCGCCTGTTCTGTCCCTTGTTTTTGGTTTGACCGATGGACAAAAGGAGAGCTCCCTTTTTGAATGTTTTTGGAATTGTAAATGCAAACACAGAGTGATCTTGCTTTATTGTTAATCGTCAGCGTTTTGCATTTTTCATTTTTTGTGACTCAGTAAAGTTTGCTTTAACATTGAAGTGTGGCACCTGCCTGTAATATTCTGCGTTTCATTTTTGAAACTGAACTCCAAAATGGATGGGCTCACTTCAGCCCCTTGTTTTAAAAGGGAATCGCCCAATTCACAATGAAGTTGGTGAACATATTTTTTTGCCCAGATTGCCAGACACAATCTCTGTTGTCTTTCAAGGGAGCGGAGCAGGGCAGTCCTAAATCCGGTGACGGCTCTTTTCCTCATGCCCTCTGGGTTTTCTGAAGCACCCTGCTTGCTGCTCTGGGAAATAAGCTGCTGAACTTGTACTGCTTTCCCTTGTAACTCCCATATTGCCTAACTATTGACCATACTGACTAGGGCTGATGGGAGTTGTATTCCAGACCATCTGGGAGGCAACTGCACCTTCATGTTAGCTAAAGAGAGACCAATCTCCACTGGACCTGAGGGAGTTTGGCTGGCTTGTTCACTCATTACTATTTTTATTATTTTTTGTTTGATTTACCTTCCGCCTTCTTCCTGCAAAGATGCTGAGGCAGCTTGGATCACCATCCCCCATATTAACCTCACAACAGTCTTGCGATTGGTCCAAAGGCAGCAAGTAAGCTTCATGGCTAGAACGTGTAGGGACTAGAACCTTAATCATCCCGGTCCAACACTTTGGCTTTCCTTAAGCTGCCAAAGAGTCATCAAGGTGCTTAAAACAAGATAAGTATAAAACCGAAGAACATTAAACACGCTAAGGATAATAAGACATTTTCAAACACTGTTTCAGAAGGCTAAAATGAGAAGCCGTGTCTGCATGCTCTCTGAAGGCCAAGTGAGTGGTTGAGGACAGTTTGAGGGAATTTGGGTGCAACGTAGGAGAACACCCTTTCACTCATGGGTGATGAACAGGCCTCCCCGTGTAAGGGCACCTTCCAAAGGGTCTCTCGTCCTGGTCTGGGCCAGGTTTTCCTAGTGAGACCGGTGCGTCCTTAAATAGCTCTGAAGCCATTTAAGGCTTTACAGCCTAAGACCTACATCTTGACTGAGCCCAAAAAGTGGCTGGCAAACAGTGCAGGTCCCTCAGGACAAATTGACTCTGGTCCTGAAACACCACACTGGTTTGCTGCTCAGTGGTCACATTTTGCCCCAGTAGAAGCTTCTGGGTGACCTTCAGAGGTTGGTCTGCAGAGCACCTGGGCAGCAGCTCATGAGCATCAGGCAGCTCTGGCCCGTGTGGCTCCCAAGTTGCTTCGCATGGCTGCTGCAGAGCATCTGGAAACAGCTTGGCCTGCCTCATTTTGACTTCATGCTGGGTAAGAGGGACGGCGAAGGTGCCATCTTTCACTGAGCTGCCGCACAGGGATCATGTGTGTTCCTAGTTCTTCTTGTATGCTGAGTGAGAATCGTGTATGTTTAGCCTTTTAAACCAAGCGTGTCTCCCCAGTTTTAATTGTGGTGGGGCCAGGGGAAACCATGCCTTGGGTATCAAGGTGTGAGAAATTCTGTTGTGTAGAAGCCTCTGCTCACTGAGATGGTAAAAAGCAGTGCTGTGGACTATTGTTTTAGACCATGGGCTGATCATGTGATCAATTCCTTTGCTCCCTAACTCCAAATGTTTTTCTCTTGTGCCTAGAAAATGAGCAAACAATGGAGAAGGTTAGATTCACCTTCTTCCTACTATTCTTCCTTCAGTATATTTAAATCTTAGCTTCCCTTCCCCCTTGTGTGGTACCCAAGAATAACATTTTGTCTTTACAACAACCCCTGGAGGTTGATTAGGTTGGGAGTCAGTGAATGATCCGAAGTCACACAGTGAGGTTCACAACTGAAGGGGGACTAGAACCTGGATCTCCTGAATCCTAGTCCTAGTCCAACGTTCTAACCTCTACCCCACCTTCTGGGATACAACTTGATAAAGCTGTCAGCACTGTATGTATTTGTATGTTCCATGTGCCACTGGAGAAGCCAACAGGTACAGAGCGGTGCCACATTAGAAGACACCCTTGAGATGCTACGCCAAGAATGAGCCCTGAACCCAAAATCCACTCCTGATCTGGTGATTTCAACTAAGGAAGGTTATTGGACATGTTCTTGAATGGATACATCTTCCGTCTTAAGAAATGCCTCGAACGTAAGAGCCGTTCTGGATCAGAGCTAGGGCAAACTCCGTCCAGCATTCTGTGCCGTTCACTCTGGGGCCAACCTGCTGCCCGCGGAGCCCACAAGCAGCATGAGATGGCGGCAGCAGCACCCTCCCGCTCATCCATGTTCCCCAGCAACTGGTGTACGTAGGCACGCTGCCTGTGATTTTAGAGGCAGCAGCTAACCCTAGTGGCTGATAGCCTTCTCCATGTATGTGTCTAATAATGTTTTAACGCCATCCAGATTGGGGGCCATGACTGCTTTGTGTGGTAGCCGACTCCATTGGTTAACACTGTTGTGCAAAGTCCTTTCTTTTACCTGTCCTGAATCTCCCACCAGAAAGATTTATGGGATGACCCCCTTGGGCTCCACAATTATGAGAGAGAGCAGAACATGACTTGCTGTCCACTTTTCTGTACACCACTGCATGTCTCATGTTACGTCGTACTGTAATTATTCCAACTGGCGTCTTTCCTTACAAGGGAGTTATCCATTTTAGTTTTGTTTTCCATGCATTTTCCAACTTCCAAGTCTCGAGGAGTACAGTGACCAGAATTGTACTCAGAGGCTGCATTCACACAACACGACAAGCCAACCAGCGTAGTTCCCATGCGTTGCAGTGTTTTCTGCCACGATACACCTGACAATCCAGTGGTGTCTACGTTACCGTGGTTTCCATGCTCCCTGCTCAGTCCTCCCACTGTTGCCGCCAATGTTACCAGCCCCTGGAAATTCATTCCCAAGGTGCATTGCTCTCTGCCTGTGTCACCTCCATTGCTCCACACATGGATGCTTGATGGAACAGCTTATCATTCCAACTGGGAGAGAAACCGAAGGCTTCTGGGTACATGCAGAGTGGTCCTCCCTCCCACCCACTGTACCCGTTCCCTTTATTTGCCACCAGCATCCACAGAGGCTTCCCGCCCAAGGTTCACAGTAGCCAGTCATGAGGGGACTTTCACAAGGCCCGCATCTTTCCTTGGCCCAAGTTGCTGGAATAACCCAAATTTTACAACCAGGCTTTCTTTTTCAGTGCGAAGTGTACCCAATTTTGTGTTTATTTTGTACATTTGTATCCCACCCCTTTTCCTCTTGAAAGGAACACGAGGCAGTTTATCTGGCTAACTTCCTCTTCCTTTGCTCCTTACAACTGGCCTGTGGTGGTAGGTTACGCTATGTGAGGTAAGTTACGAGGAGCTTCATGGCTGAATGGGGACTGGATCTCCTAAGTCTCGGACCAAAACCCTAACAAAGGTGTCCCACTGACTCTCAAAAGGAAATCTGTTCTGGGTGCAATTCTATTTATGTTTAGGCAAATCAGATGCATGGCCTCTCCAACCACCTTCAGCCAGCATTGCAATGAATGCTGGGAGGTTGTAGGCGTTTTTACAGTCTAAACAGGCATAGGATGGGGCCTTAAATTAATCTTATTTTCAGCCTATGGATCCTGCCCTACTACCCTTACCTACACTTTTGACTTCTCCAAGGCCTGCTCTTGCAGCTCCAGTCCAACCACTCCTAAGGTTTATTTGTAGCTACATCCAACTTTTTTTTCTTACAAGGAATCCACTATAGGACTTTTGGCTTACTGAATCCTCCTAATTTCCTTTTATCCTTAGAAGAGTCCTGTGAGATTGGTTCAGCTGATTGGCTCAAGTGAGGGCTAAATGGGGTCTAGAACCCAGATCTTCCTGAGTTGTGGCCCAGCATAAACCTGGATGGCTTAACTTTGCATCTCATTGCTCCCCAATGAGCAGCGAGGTGGAGAGAGAAAATAGGAACAGAAACAGAGCAAGTCAGAAGGGGTCTTCTAGGCCATCTAGTCTGACCGCTGGCTCTAGCCAGCTCTGCTCATAGCATGCTCACCATGTGCATGTCCAGCCTATCCTTGAACCCCCCGATCGATGGGGCCTCAACCATCTCCCGTGGAAGCCCATTCCATACCCACGGGGTCCTAACTCAGGAAGTACTTCCTGGCATCTAAATTGAACCTTGGTTCCCTGAGCTTTGCTCTGTTGGAGTGCATCCTGCCTTCCTCTGCAGGGGAGAACAGGTCTCTACCCATCTCCATGTGACATCCCCTCACATACCTGTATGTTGCCAACAGATCCCCTCTGAGTCTCCTCTTTTCCAGGCTGAAGAGACCCAGTTCCCTCAGTCTCGCCTCATACAGCATCCCCTGCAAACCGGCCACCAACCTTGTGGCCCTACGCTGCACTGACTCTGACCTGGCTATATCCTTCCTGTAATGAGGGGCCCAAAACTGAGCACAATACTCCAGTTGTGGGCACACCAGAATCATACAAAGTGATAGTATGATTCTGGTGTGCCCACAACTGGAGTATTGTGCTCAGTTTTGGGCCCACCAGAATCATACAAAGTGATAGTAATACCTCTCTCGATCTAGAAGCCACACTTCTGGCTATGCAACCAAGGGTGGCATTCGCCCTCTTGACTGCTGTGTCACACTGCTGGCTCATGTTTAGCCTGCAGTCAACCAGCACCCCGAGGTCCCTTTCACAAGTGCTGCTCTCCGGCCACTTGTCCCCTAACCTGTACTTATGACACCCATTCCTATGCTCCAAGTGCAAGACCTTGCACTTATCCACATTGAACGCCATCCTGTTGTCTCCTGCCCACTTCCATAGTCTGTCCAGGTCCTTCCGGAACTGGAGTACCTGCTCCTCAGTTGTGGCCACTGCTCCAGTTTTAGTGTCGTCTGCGAATTGGATCAGCAGACTGGTCCCCCCTTCTTCCTTTTCGTTGATGTTCCAAATCAGGTGAGGTCTTGGTTCCCTTCTACTTGGCTCTTGTTAGCACCCTTGAGTACTGTGACCAGTTCTGGGCACCACACTTCAAGAAAGATGCAAACTGGAAAAAAGAGCAAAAGAGGAGGGTAACTAAGATGATCAGGGAACTGGAGTGAAAGCAGTATGAGGAGAGATGGAAAGAACCGGGCATGTTTAGCTGTGAGAAGGGAAGACTGAGAGGAGACCGGGTAGCACGTTTCTGATATTTGAAAGGCTGTCCTATTCAGGAAGGCCACGATTGTTTCTCGATTATCTCAGTGCAGGACGTGGAATAATGGGCTCAAGTTACAGGAAGCCAGATTCCAGCTGGATATCAGTACGGCAATGGAAGGCGTGACCCAGGGAGGTGGTGGGCTCTCATGCTGGAGGCATCCAGGATGCAACTGGACGGCAACCCGAGAGGGATGGTTTCGCCTGAGTCCTCCACTGAGCAGGTGGCCAGATTAAATGGCCTCACGGGGGCCTTCTGACTCTGCTATGATTCTGTGAAAATGCTCTTGGGGTATCATTCAGTTACAACCTTGTGAAAGATCCATGTGTAATTACTTCCTCGAATTTGTACTAAGAGAGGGAGAGAGTGATCCTGCTTAGACATACAAAGACCTGGGGGGTGGGACAGGAGATATGGGAAAAGGTGAATATTTCAGAAAACTTTCCCCTCATTTTGAAAACCAATGGGGACTTTTGTTGTTTGTTTTACTAAATAAACTGGCTTCTCCCCCATTTTTCCGGTTTTTTCCTCTAGGCTTCCCCATTTTTAATCCTGCCCTAAGCTCACTAACTTTTGTAACTCATTCACACAACGAAGCTGTTACCCCTTCATGGTTACCATGGTTTTTTACAGTGCTCTGCTTGCTAGATGAACCAATGATTTCTACATTAATTTGGTTTTCCTCTGCCCTGCTCAGGCCTTCCTATGTCGGTGCCTCTCCCATCAGTCACCCTCAAATCAGCAAGAGCTCCTACCCAGCTCAGGTCACCTCTGCTCTTGCTTGTCATCGCACTGGACTAGACTCTGCTTCTTTACTGTGCTCACCCGTAGCTCCAGTTCCTCAGCCGTCTTCTTGGCATTTGCTTGTTCAACAGCTAGTAAGCCAGCAGCCCGAGTTGCCTCTTGTCGCTCTCTCCCATCACTGCTATTGACTAGGCTGGAGTGGGAGGCATGTGAACAAAGAAGGGGCCATGGTGGAAAGCACATCTGGGGGTCCTTGCCAGAGGGCAGGTCTTCTGCAGGTGCCTGCTTTGGCAGCAGCCTCTGGAAGGCCACACGTATTGGTAGTAAGAAAACCAAGAGAGCCAGGAGCGGCACTCAGGCCTGAATCTGAGACAGGGACCTGGCTATGGAGTTCGCCCAGGGGTGTTTCTCCATTCCTTCCTTCGGCTTCTCCCGGCCCCTCCAGGAAATTCTCGGCCAGCGCACGGCTTGGTTACAGTTCTCTGGCCCACCTTCCCTGACCCAGCTCTGCATTTGCTGGGGCAGGAGGAGGGGGAAGTGCCCTGGCAGCGGCAGCTCCAAATTCTGGTCATTGCCATTTTCTTCTGGCTTCAAACGCTCCTGATTTCAAGCACTTCTGGTTTCAGCCAGAGCTCCGTGAGCGACTGGCAGTTCTCCTGGGGGAGCTCATGAAGGCACCATCAAGCCCTGTCTTTGCATCTTCCTCCAGGAGATCTCCCTGTCCCCTTCCTCGCCTCCCCGTAGCGATACTGTCGTGATACTTTTGGGTCTCCAAACTGAGCAGTGGCCAGGGCAGGGAAGCCCTCGATCTGCTGGGATGTGCCCTGGCCTCCACCATTCTGTGGCTTTAGGGTCCTTCCACAAAGAGGGCTGCGATCTTCTCCCTTCAGGGTCTGGGGACTGCAGTGTCTTGAGGAACTCCTACAATTGGAAAAACCTCACACTCCATGGAGCAGCATCAGTCAGAACCTCCTTGGCCCCAGTTGCAGAAGGATCTTCCCAATGAGGCAGCCACATACCAACGTTGTCACATTTTTGGCATTGGGATAAGACTTCCGTCCGTCCGTCCATCTGTCCTTCCTTCCATGTGACAACAGAGACCAGAAAGCCTTGCCCAGAGAATTCTCCTGAGATGAGCATGATGTTCTTGTGCCTTTGCCAGGCCTCTGCTGCTACTGGACCAAATAAATATGCAGCCTCTTCAACTCAGTCTTGACATGATTTCTGGGAGGGGCAGATGGTTACTGTATTTTTGTAAGAATTTGTGGGCTGCAGGCTGTTCCAGAGAAGGAAAGACAAGCATGTTCAATTCTCAGTGGTTTTTATTTTTATAAATCGGTGGGGCGGGGTGGACGGTGGCTGTGTGACTGAAATCAGAGACCCCAAGGAAGGAAGGAAGGAAGGAAGGAAGGAAGGAAGGAAGGAAGGAAGGAAGGAAGGAAGGAAGGGGGACAGGCAGACAGGCAGACAGGCAGACAGGTTTACTGTATTGTTTTCTGATTTTGCAGACTGCATATAGCAAAGCGCACATGAGTGCGGAGGAAGCGCTGGACCTATATTTCCAGAGTGACTCAGAGAGCGATGGCTTTGTGTCTGGAGATGAGGAGGGTGCCCCCTATGTGGGCAGCTGCTCTGAACAAGAAGACTTTGTTCCATCTGAGCAATCCTCTTCATCCTCAACAGATGAGGAGCAGCCGGCAGAAATGGCTCTGCGCACCCGCGCAGGAGATACAGCCAGCAGTGGTGCGACGGGACGAAGATGTGGTCGAAAGGGTGGGCAGTACGCAGATCGTTTGGCGTCCTTTTCGCCCGATCCTGCCCAGGGTGAACACCATGGCGGTGCCACCATCTTGAAAGGCAGGAATGGAAGGACCTGGCACACAGCTCCACAGCCGGTCCACCGAAGGATAGCCAGGGACATCTTGCGCGAATATCCGGGGCCAAAGAGGGCTGCCAAGAAAGACACCATTTCAGAGACCTTCGAGCTGCTGCTCACAGAACCCATTCTTTGCCTCCTGATCTATGAGACGAACAGAGAGGCGGAACGTGTCACGCGAGAATGGAACCAGAGCAACCCCACCAAAATACGTCACTGGAAGTACCTCGATGTGACCGAGCTGAAGGCGTACATCGGGCTGTTGCTTCTGGCAGGCTTGTACCGTGGGCATCATGAAACGTTGGAGGAGCTTTGGGATTCAGTTTCTGGGCGCACCTTTTTCAGAGCAACGATGAGTCTTAGAAGGTTCTCGGACATCACGCGGTTCCTGAGGTTTGACAACAAGGCGACCAGGGACTCTCGCAGAGCTTCGGACAAGCTCGCCGCCTTTCGGGATGTCTGGGCCATGTTTGTGGAGCAGCTGTCGAAGTGGTACACGCCCGGGGCAGACCTCACCGTGGACGAGCAGCTGGTGGAGTTCAGGGGACGCTGCCCCTTCAAGCAGTACATACCAAACAAGCCCGGGAAGTACGGCATCAAAGTGTGGTGGTGTTGCGATGCCGGGACAGCCTATCCTCTCATGGGAGAGGTCTACCTGGGCAAGCGGCCAGGGGCGCCCCGGGAAGCCCAGCTCGGCTTCAGCGTGGTGACCAGAGTGGTGGAGCCCTATTTCCACACAGGCAGGAATGTAGTAGGAAGCACCTTCTTCACGAGCATCGAACTGGCGGAAGAACTGATCAGCAAGGATTTGACGTACGTGGGCACACTGAAGCGGAATAAACCCTACATCCCGCCCGAGATGCAGCCGCATCCGTGCCGAAAACCGCTGTCCTCGCTGTTCGCTTTCGACGGCGACTATACCTTGGTGTCGTACGTTCCCAAGAAAGGGAAGGCGGTCCTGCTGCTTTCCTCAATGCATCATGCCACCAAGGTGCACGGGGAGTTCAAGAAGCCCGACATCCTGTCCCATTACAACGCCACCAAAAGCGGGGTCCATACCCTGGACCACCTCGTGCGGAACTACACCTGCAAGCGCAAGATCAACAGGTGGCCCATGGTGCTTTTTTTCAACATGCTGGATGTGGCTGCCCTGGCCAGCTACGTGCTTTGGGTGCACACGCACCCGCAGTGGGAGAACCGCGTGCCGCGCCAGAGGCGGCGCCTCTTCATCACAGCCCTCGGGAAGGAGCTGATCCGCCTGGAGGTGCAGCGGAGGATGGAAGACACGCCCAACCTCAGCGCGAGCATCCGGTCCGCCGCGCACGCCCTGGGCTGTGTGCAGCAGCCCGTGCCTCCGCCCGTGCAGCCCTCCGTGTCGAAGGGACGCTGTCACTTCTGTGCTCGAGCCGTGGATAAGAAAACCACCAGATGGTGCAGCAGCTGCGGGAAGTTCGTGTGTAAAGAGCACTGCATCACTAAGGTGAAGTGCTGTTTGTGTCAGTAGGCTGGCACAAGCCGTGGGTGCTCCTAGGAGATGGCCGCCTTTCCAGAGACGGTTCTGTGCATGGGGTGCTTAGACGACCCCCAAGGCGAATAACGGTAGGATTCAAAAATTACGTGTGTGTTTGTTCCCTAATTCATGCCAATTTGTGTTGGTGTCCGGCATCTTGGGTCGGGAAGCGGTGGCTGCGTTCACACATAACACTAAACCATGCCACATGGTTACTTCACGACTTGGCATCTCACCTTGTGTCCTGGGTCCAGACAGGCATGTGGGTTCCATACATGAGTGGTCTCCACCCTCCTCCATCTTTCCTCCCAAGGCAGCTGATATCCCATCAGCCTCCACAGCTCAAAATCAATCCCAGGGTGCCCTGCTCCTGCCTGTATCACCTGCCTCTCCCTCATCGGCCCTGCTCTCCCCTGGGCATGGCCTCACCCAGCTGCCCTTTGAGGGGAGGGAGGTTGCCTTGTTGCTCTAGAGTCGCACTGGAGTCGCACTGCGGCTGCTTTGCTCTGGGCCGATGTGCAAGCAGATCCTCCTGCACACCCGCCTCTCCCCTTCCTCGGCTGCACGTGGGCCCAAGCCCCCGCCCCGTGCGTTGGACCTGCACACTCTGGAAGGGCCGGCCTCCCCCCGCAGCCACACACCCACAGGGCCTCAGCGTAGGCTCCCGTGCCAGGAACGGAGGTGGCGCATCCTGCTAGGAAGTTTCCTGCATGCATGCAAATGGGCATCATTTGCCCTGGAAAGCGCTTTGCTTGGCAGCTGGGAATATGTTTCTGCTGCAGCCGAGGCGCAGGGGACTGCGGGACTCGCTGGCAGTCCTGAGGAGCGTCTGTTGCAAGCCGAGGTTCCTCCTCCGAGCAGCAAACGCCACAGTCTGTTTTCCTTGCAAAACCTTTCTTGCTGCCAAGCACAACTTGCCCAGAATATGGGAACTCTCCTTAGGAGCATGCCTGGTCTCCATCCTTGCAGGAGGAGCTTTCTGAAGGCGGGCACGTCTGCTCTCCACACGCCGCTCATTCACTTGGGCCTCCTGCCTCTGCTGACGGCTCGCCATGGGGCGGATGGGGGGTGGTCCTGAGAATGCCTCCTCCTCTGAGGGCCCTCCCACTGCCTGTACATCTTGGTCATTCCCAGAAACTGCCTGGCTTGGAGAAGCATCCGGCCTTGTCGTGACCACTGCTGCCTCCTCCATCTCAGAGCCTTGGCCTGGCCGTCCACCACAATCCCACTAATCTGGCTCACTTTCCAGTCCCAGATCATCTGGGATTGCAGCCAGCCATCCGTGGGAACTGTTCCCCAGGACCGCCGTTCTTCTTACTCCCAACCATCAGGGGCAAGGCAGGAGTGTGGCGGAAGGCAGGAGACAGTGGGCTTTCCGGAACGAATGCCCCGATGCCTGTGCGCTCCTCTTGCGGAGGCAGCTGCCACCGGAGGGGAGCGCTGGGCACAGGAGTAGACCACACTGGGGCAGTTTCCGGGACCTGCTTGAGCAACCTGCAGTGAGCAGACAGAAGTGCCAGGTGCAGCCGTCCCCGAGGCTGCTGCTGCTGCTGCTGCCATCAGGACCCCAAAGCAACAGGTGAAGGCAGGGCACGGAAGAAAGGAATACAGGGCAGCCAATCAGGCTGCAAGTCACCAGTTGCTAGGCAGACCTGGACAGCCGGAGCATCTCTTGCCGCTACTGCTACTCTTTGTGCAGGACTCTGTGGAAGAAACATGGAAACTGCACTGAAGCAGGTTTCTGGCTTCACATGCAAAACCAAGCCATGGGGAAACGCGGACACCTCAGTGCAGAGCATTGTTTCTCTGCGTGGTTTCAAGGGGACCACCCTTACCTCATTTCACCATGGTTGCTGGGTTCAGACGTAACGGTGAGCCACACCGCCCCAGTTTCCAGAGTCACCGTGTCTGAACGCAGCCAGTGTCTTTCTTGTTTCCAACTGAGTTGTTTAAAAAAGATGTCTGAAGATACAGAGAGTCCGCATGCAAAACCCAAGTCCAGGTGAGGACAGAGGCTGCCCTGTATGCAGAGACGGGGAGTGAATGTACATGCCGGACAAACATTGCCCTTTATAGGGTGGTGAGTTTTCTGCATTTGCATTTTTCTTAGTATTTCATTTGGAGGAAAACAAAATAAAGCCCAACAGTATGGTGGGATGTGCCATACCCCCAAATGTATCGTCATTCAGGCTGGGGCCTTAAAATACCTCAAATAGGTGGTAGTTGGGTGTTTCTGGATGCGTAAGGAGGGCTTAAGCCAGAAAGTCTGGGGAAGTTTATCCAGGATAGTAAAGGGTCCCCAGACCTGTTTTGTGCCTTACTGCCATCCAGATGCTCTGTGGGTACAAATAGGTTACTGTCTTTTTCTCTTCTAGTTCTAATGTGGTGCAGTGGTTAAGAGCGTGGGACTGGGACTCAGACGATCTGGGTTCTAGTCCCCGCTCAGCCATGGAGTCAACTGGTGACTTTGGGCCAGTCACAGACTCTCAGCCCAACCTACCTCAAAGGGTTGTTGTTGTGGGGATAAGATGGAGGAGGAGATGTAAGCTGCCTTGAGCCCTTTGTAGGAAAAAGGCAGGCTATAAATTGAAGAAAAAAAATGTCACTTGTTAAAAAATACTGCTAAAGACACAAGAGCAAGTCTGATGTTGACATCCAAACATGCTTGCACCAACAAAACATTTTGCTTCCTTGAGGTTTTCTACCCACGTCCTCCTTCATCTTTTGTGGAGTGCAGCTCACACTAAATAAGCGATTCAACCGAGAACCAGTTGACCCGTGCATTAGAATCCATCGGGATGCAGGTTCCCCTGGAACTCAGCCACACTTCCAGGCTGCAGATGGGTTGGACCAAGGGTTCCAATGTTGTGGCCCACAACTCCCATTATCCACGATGCCTGCAAGGGCTGATAATGAGTTATGGGCCAAAAGACCTAACAGGGGCCCAAGTTACTCACTGTACCAGAGGATACAGTATGTTTAAATATTGTATGTTTTTTAGCCTCATTGTATTTCTAATATAGGTTTTGTTTACTAAAAGAAATCGTCTTGTTATGAATGTTTATAGGTATGTTGTAAGACTGATCTTTTTTTCCTACAAGCTTGGTATGACTAGTGGATTTCTTGTTATAGGTATGTTGTAATGCTGATATTGTTTTGATACAACTTTAGTACGTTAGTAGATTTCTTTTTCCTGTTGATTAATCTGTAGGCTATACTAGTGATCGTTGGTTTGATATTGTTGTGTAGTTTTCTCTCAGCTGCTTTCAGCAGATAATAAATGTTGATTGAAAATGCAAAGAAATATTCTCCCAGTTCAAAACCACTGCAGTCCCAGCTCCAGATTTATCAAGCCTGTGGGCAAGACCCTCTGAAAAGGGTTTTATTATATTTATATCCCACCTTTTTTCCTTCTCTGTCTCAATTTCCTGCGGGGAGGAAGTGTCCCGGCCACTACCCAGGAAACCACCAGAAAGTGACACCAGCCCTAGAAAGGAGCCCGTGTCCATGTACTTTCTCAGGGAGGTGCCTGGAAAGACCCAAGAGCAGCCCCCTCCGCCTGCCTCCGGGGCCACAGCACAGAGGTCCTGATCCCCGCTAGGGCAAGATGGTCACACCAAGCACAAGGGACACACAGGACCTCTGGGCAGCCCCACTCCAAGCTTTTATAGCCCCCAGAAAAAATGGAGGCCTGCTATTGCCCAAGTGCACCAGTTCAACGCCAGTGGTGGCACCGTCCCTTCCTGAATTGCCTCATGACCACCCCGTCACCCGAGAGCAAGCCCAACACTGCATCCCCACCCTCAGCTCCTCCACTGGAAAGGTTTGGGGGACTTTTCTTCCCAAGGCCCATCAGCAGAGAGCTTCCCAACCTTAAAAGTGGTAGTTTTGCAGCCATGCAGTCTTGAGTTCGTGGGGAAATCGCTTTCGAAACAACACAACCAAGCACCTAAGTACAAAGAGTTTATTTGGGTGGGTAGAGGGTGACATAAGCAGGAAAAACCTGGGAAGGCAATAAACACACACATACACAGGATTCCAAATAAAAATCAAAGTCAGCCCAACTTAAGTAGTCACTTCAGCTACTTCAGTCAGGTCTTGAGCTTAGGCTGAGTCTCCTGCAGAGAGGCTGGTCCAGGACAGACAGTGCCCATACTGCTGCTAGTGGCTGGATGGAGTCCCTGAGGCAGTCGGTGAGAGCTTGGGGGGCCTCCGGGGGACGGTGGAGGGCAGGAAGGCCTGGAGGAGTGTTGTCCGTGGGGTCGCGATGGGTAGGGGGGCGACTTCGCGACTAGCAACAACAACAAAAGGGAGTTCTAGCAGGACTGAGCTTATTTTTATGGAGGTCTCAGCTCAGTAAAAGCCAGCCCCTTAGCAGAGACTGATGGCCATTCTGTCCAATAACAGGACAGCATCCATTTCTATTGTCAGCAAATCAAGAAATGTCTAGTAGTTGGGCCTGCCTTCTTAATGAAAGCAACTTCCATCTCCAGGGCCCAAGGTGGCTGCAACCAGCAATCCATCCAAGAAAGGGATATGGTTTTTGTGGTTTGGAGGGCATAGAAGAGGGATAAGGATAGATGCAACCATTCCTGTTGCGCAGTAAAATGCCCATTGAGACTAGACAGCACTAGAGGCAGGACTGTGCCACAGAACCAAACATCTGATATAGAAATATCATGCAGCCCTGCCAGGCCTGTACCACTTCAGAATGCAGATGTGCTCAAGAGCACTGACATTAAAAAAAAATAATCCATGCACATATTTATATCAAAATTCTACTGTGCTTTTCTTCATTCTAAAATAAACCCAAGACAGCTATCAAACTCCCTCTGCATTCATAAAATGTTGAGGGTGTTCAAGGAAAGATTGGACAACCACATGTTGGGGATTACATGAACAGAGCCGGGGGTCAGACTAGATGGCCCGGGAAGTCCTTTCTGACACACTTTGTTTCTAACATACAATGACATGCTAGTGAAAGAGCGTGGCCAGAAGGGGGTTTTATCCTGACCTTCTGACCCCTCAAATCCACCATCTGCTTACAACAGCAAAACAAGAACCTGGTGGAGCAAAGGCTGGTTGTAGTATTTATACTTCCACCCTCAGGCAAATTAAAAAAGGAAGTTTGGAGTGGAGCGGTGATGGAGTGGAAAACATCTGTCAGAGCCATCCACCCTGTGGGGTGATGAAGGGATCCCCACAGAGAAGGTTCCTCCAGCCCAGAGCAAACGGGCTTCTGCATTCACCCAAGGTGTTTTTGAAAATACCTTTGTTTCATTCAAGGCCTTTACAATTAACTAGGAATGACTCACAAAATAGTTTGCGAGAGCATCCCTCACCAGGCTTCCCTCCTGAGCATCTTCTGGGGATGTGGGGAATTCCAAGTGTCCCTCGGGGGTCTGGTCCCACACACCCTCCTGGGACCAAGGTCCGTCAACCAAAGCATGTCCCCGATTCTCACATATGTTGTGAAGCACAACAGAGCCAATCACTACGGGGATAATGTTCTCTTCGGCAACCTCCAAGCGGGTGGCGAGGCACCTCCACCGTCCCTTCAACCGCCCAAAGGCCTCTTCGGCCACCTTCTTGCAGTCACTCAGGCGGGAGTTGAAACATTCCTTCTGAGGGCTGAGGTTCTCAGTATAGGGTTTCATGAGCCACTTCTTTAAGGGATAGGACCCATCACCCAAGATCAGTGGGGGAATCTCTACACCACCGAGGGTCATCATAGGATTCCCGGGCACAAACAACCCTTGGTCCATCGCCTCACACAGGGCCAAGTTTCTGAAGAAGGACGTATCCTTGTCTTTACCACACCAGCTAAGTTCAATGTCAACAAAGCGTCCCTTGTGGTCCACCGTGCCTTGCATGGACATCGGGAAAAATCCTTTCTGGCTGACGCTGGTTCCCTTTCGAACTGTGCAGATGATGGGTATGTGGGTCCTGTCTATGACCCCCACGCAGCTAGGAAAGCCCATTTTTGCAAATCCGGCCATGACCTTCAAACGGCAAAAGTATGAAATTAGACCATGTCCTAAGTGGACATCATTCTCTACATAAGTGATTGTTTTTAAACCATGTTCTTAAGAACTCTAGCTTTCCTTCGAAAGCCTGTAAGGAGCGAAAGGACAGCCTAAATGCCATATTAACTCTTCCTGGGTCTGTTGATTTGCTGCTTCCCAACTTCACTGACTCCATGCAGCCACAGTTCAGACTGAGACCACCTGGAGATGAAGGGAAATGCAAAAACAGCAATACCTACCCAGTATATTTCTATACTGCCCTTAGCCAAAGCTCTCTGGGAGATTCACAACATTTAAGTCACCCAGCCAACCCTACTCAGCTTCCAAGGAATCAGGATCTGGCACTTTTACCCATCACTGCTTTTATGCATTATTTTATTTGAATCGTTGTTCATAGTAAACTGAAAAGCTCTCACTGAGGTGGTTCTCTCGAGTGTAGACCACACGTGTGCGCGCATGTTACACAACTGAATATGCCTCCAACACAAAAGACTCCTAGTGAAGTAGCATCTCGGGGAAATGAAGGCCCAGATTCCCCCGAGAAGATCGCTTTCTACAAGCAGGGATTAATTTTTTTAATGAAGGACGATCACGTCAGCCCCCACTCGCAGTCCAAAGGCATAACTCTCCCACCTCCTTATTTCCCACTGCCTTCCCTCACGCCCATCTGCAACGGTTTCCTTGCCATGTGGGAAAGATGGGCTGCTGACACCTGCCAGGAAAAGCAATAGGTTTCCTGCATCAAGAATGAGCAGAAGGCAGATCACCGGGGGGGGGGGGGGGCTCTCACCCCTTCTTTAAAAATTCTCACAGATTACGCGTAGCGGTGCCAGGCAAGCCTTTCCAGCACAGCTGGAATAAACCCTTTCGCGCAAAGGGCTTTTGGGGCTGCATTCAGAGCTACGCTCAGAGAAAGTGTTTGCTCGTAGGGGATAAGGCAATGATCATCCGCTAAGTCCTGATGAAGACCTCCACGGAGGGAGGTGAAAAGAAAAGCATGGCAGTGCCACCAGCCCTATTAAGGGCACAAGCCGCCAGACTCCACGCAACCACAGGGCAGGTTAGCATCCCAGTGCCGCCCTCAGAAATGCACTCCAAGTCGAGAGCTGGGATTCAGACCACGGAGTGCCGTCTCTCACAACCAGTGCGGTTCTTTCAATGCGGGTTGCTGCTCTGAACTTGCAAGTGCGACTTTGGGAGCCCAGGGGGTGGGGTAGGCAAGGGGAGATGGAGGGATCCCGGCAGTCCCTCAGCCAAGCAGGGTCAAAAGATGTGGACAGCTGAAATCAGCTATTTATATCTTTTATAGGGCAGTGAACGTGCTAAAGCAACGTTGTCACTTTGCTCCCCTCAACAGGATGCCTGTGATTCTTTTGAATGCAAAGGGTTAAAGGCAACCACATTGCATGGCACCTTAACATACAGTATCTTTCCGTGTATAAGATGATACTTTTTCTTTAAAATATTTACTTCGAAATGGAGGGGCATTTTATACACGGGGGCAGAGAGGAGAATTGTGGCCAGCTGGGGGGCGGGGGAGACTGGCGCAATCGTGAGTGTGCTGGAGGGGGCGCAGCAAGCGCGGCAACAGCTTGCGCTCTTGGAGATGGGTAAGAAAAGTGGGGGGCATCCTATATATGGGGACATCTTATAGACGGAAAAATACGGTATATTAAGAAAGAAACCCCTCTGCTCTCCCCATTCCTCCTTCCTTGTGTGTCGTGTCCTTTCAGACTGCAAGGGTTATCTTGTTCAACTGCTCATACACAAACCACCGCGGGAGTGTATCAGGCTGAAGAGCTGGCATAACAATCCTCCAAATAAATATTAACGCATTAACCACGGGGAAAATGGCCTGAGACCACCACCAACACCAGTACCTTGTCGGGGTTTTCGAGGGCCACCACTTTCTTGAAGAGAAGCTTCTCAATGGCCAGGCACACCTCGATGAAGACCTCTCCGACGGTGGACCGGCCGACCCCAAAGTGGGTGGCCACGGACCGGTAGCATTCCGTGGTCGCCAGCTTCCAGAGGGCGATGCCCACCCGCTTCTCGACGCTCAGCGGTGCCCGCATGGAGGTGGTCTGCCGCTGCAGCTCCGGCCGCAGCTCCTCACACAGCTCCAGGAAGGTGTCCTTGGTCATGCGGAAGTTCTGCAGCCACTGGCTGGGCTCCCAGGTTTCCAGCACGACCCTCTCCCACCAGTCCCGGCTGATCTGTCGGGACCAGAAGCGATGGGGCCCGGCGTTGAGCTCTTCCACCATCAGCCTGGTTTCACTGTCGGGGCAAATATCGGGGAGGAGCTGGTGCAGTAAGGAGATGTGATTCGCCATAACACGGCGCATGGTGCGCCGGGCACGGGCAGCGAGGCCCCCGCGGTGCAGGTGGAGGCGGACCAGGTTGTGGGTTGCCAGGATCACAAGAACGATGGCCTCAAGGTTCTCCATCGTGGGCAGCAGTGCAAGGAAATCCCTACGGGATAGTTGTTGTGTGTGTGTTTATTACAGATAATGCAGCACATATATTTCACATTAGATAATATTAATAATGCCTATTAAATATTATTTAGTAGAAGTAATAGCAAATGTCTTATAATAGAAGTTTTAAAATTTACCTATTTTAAATACGCTTTTAAAAGGAAGATAAAGTGGGGAAAAGCTATGGCTCACCCTCAAATCTTTAGGCACCTTTCACAGTGCTGGTGAACGAAACCCACACAGATACCGGGTTTTACAAACAGGGAAGGCGCTCGCCCGCGAAGGGGTTCGTCTCCTGCTTCCTCGGTTCCTATGCCTGCTTCCAGCGGCCTCCGCTCCGCGCCGAGCGTTACCAGGCGCCCGTCCCGAGAAGGCGGCGGAGATCCGGCGGCCTCGCCGCACGGAGCCGCCCAGGCTTCTGCAAGGCGCCGCGGGGCCCTCGGAGGCGGCGCGCTCGCAGCGGCTCGCGAGCATCCGGCCGTTGCAAATGGCTCCTTCTGCACCGACGCGCCCTTCTCCTCCCCGGTGAAGCGCTTCTGAAAAGCAGAAGAGAAGCGCGTCGCTACCGTGCCTGGCCCAGTCGGGCCCGGGAGCGTGAGGGTTAAAGAGAGCCGCTCCCGCGAAGGTGCTTCTCATTTCAGGTGGGCGAGGCGGGATATGAATTGCGGGATCCGTGACGCCCTTCCTGCGGGTTCTCTTAACTTTGAGGGACGGAGGCGGCTCTTGCAAGCCTGCCTGTTGGCAGTGAATAAGCAATTGCGGGGATCCCATCCCCTGCTGCCTGGGATGATGGGAATTGCAGTGCAACGCCGGGAAGACGCCGGAGCGGGGAGGGTGCGCTGTGCAGTTAGCCGAGTGCCGTTGAGCAACTGACTTAGATCAGCCTTCCCCAGGCTGACATTGGCCGGGTGAGCTGGACTACAACTTTCCCCACCTCCCGCTAGCAGGGGATGGGAGCTCTGGAACCCAGATGTAGATGTAGGCAGCCTTTACAGCCAAAAAGAAGGTTTGCAACTTCTTGCTGGCTGGGGACGATGGGAGTTGTGGCCCCACACTCCTCGAGGGTACTACACTGACGGAACTGCGGAAAGCTAGCTGTGGGAAAGGTTAAAACCACCGAGTTCCGTTCTGATTCCTTGAGTGGCCAGTATTTGTGACCTAGAGGAAGGCACACTCTGACCACCAAAGGGCTGCAGTTCTCATGGTTTCCTTACAACACTTCGCGTTCCCAATTAAAGCTAATAAAAGCGCTAATACATGATGGAGGCTTGGTAAGTCTCAGATGGGAATTTATTTCAGAGATGTGGAGTCACTGCAGAGAAAGTTCCTCTCATATGTGGTCAGCCACTTAAATGCTCTCACAGGTGGGCAAAGAAAAGAGCCTCACTTGCTGATCTTAAAGTGGGCAGGCTGCAATGAGTAAAGATGGTCCTTGCAATGGTAAAAGGCTTTGGATCACTGGGAGGAAAGATCCTGGTCTTTTAAAGGGTGTATGACAGACAGGAATCAACTATGGAGATCTACTGTGAAGAGAGACAGACTTCCCCAGGATTAATTTTTGAACTGGCACTTACCCCAGCTGAACCTCAATACAGCAACTTTTCCCAACTGGCTTTCAACTCTCAGCATTCCTGACAATTTGCTATGCTCACTGAGGTTGATAGGAATTGAAATCCAAAATGTCTGACAATGGGGGAAAACTGCCATTCGTAATGTCAGGGCATATCCCAGCAAAACCTCTGCTGCGGGGCAGGCAAGCATCCTTCCACAAAAACCTCAAGGGAAGCGTTTGCTCGGGAGGAAGCCCTGATGAACTTGGTGGGACTTAATCCCTGAGTTTTCCACTACCTGATGTCCTCTGGTTGAAGAAGAGGACTTGCCAGTGTGCAACAAGACTTTGGGGCGATTTGGGGAGCAGAAGGCGAGCTCGTGTAAAAGTACTGCAACAAAGCGGAGCCTGTTGAGGTCCCACGTGCACCCATCATCCCTGAGCCGCAAAGATCTCTCCCCGGACCCGGAAGTAAAGGTCTTGCCTTGCATGATCTCTCTCTGCTGCAAATAGACTAGAGACTCCACTTTCCATCTTTACAACTAGCCCTTGCCGGGAAAACTTCAGCTTCTTCAGTTCCCGGGAAAAGAGAACCTGCAAAGATCAGATTCTCAGCCAGCAGAGGGAGTGGGACGGTGCCAAGCTTTACAGAGGGAGATGAGTTAAAGTGGACTAATTAACATGTCATAATACAGGGAGCGATCAGCTGAAAATTTGGGGAAATGGGGTGCGGGAGAGGCCCCCTCCCTGGGCGTACGTCAGTCCTTTCTAACCTTTAAGATGCATGCAGGAGCTCTGCCGTTTTTATCCTGTATGTGGCTACTCAGAAATCAGCCCAAACTGAGTGCATCGAGCGAGCGACCCTCCGCCGCTGCCCGGCTCCCTAGCACTGGTTGGAGGCCGCTGGGAGTTGTAGTTTGGCATATCTAGAGAGCACCAGGTGGGGGACACGAGACACTCTTATCTAGGAATCACCCCGGTTCTGTGCAGAGGATCGCGCCGTTAAGCCGTGAGAGAGGATGGCTGGTGATGGGAAAAGAGCAGCGTTTGGGGGCGCCCAGCAATGTCTTTCTCCCAAACTTTACAACAGTTCTGAGGGACAATCCTGGTGCCTTCCCGTTCCTTTGGATTCAAGCTCCCACCAGGCTCAGCCAGTATGGCCAATGGCGTGGGATTATGGGAACTGTAGTTTATCATTACTGCTAGCAATAACTTTCCAGCTCGTGAAGTTTCTCTTTGTCCCCTTCCTGCAAATCATGTGGGTTTCCTGCACGAATCTGCTTGGCCAACGTATGAACAGGTTTCCTGTCTGGCCCAGCTGGGCTCTTCTTCCATTCTTATGAGCACACAGGTCGCTGCTTGGGACATGCCGTGGCAAGAGGGGGACTTCAGTGCCGAGGGAAGCGTCCCGGGTTCTCCTGTGGTTCTTCCAGCTGCAGAAACGCAGGGCCCTGTGCAGGTTCTGATGGGGGGGGGGCAAGGAAGGGGAGGGCCCTCCTGAGCCCACACAACATCTCCCTGCCAGTCTGCCTACCACTGGGAGGAGGCCAGGTGGAGCCCCCCGGTGGGGGGAGGGCCTGCTCTGCAGGAATCACATCAGCCCTGGAAAGGTGGTTGGGCACCTCACCAACTCGGGCATGATGCACCACCTGCGGAAGCAGCACAAGCTGGTGCTGCTGCAAGGGAAGGGGGGCAGAGCGAGGCCGGGTGCCCTGCCCTCCCTGTCAGCTCTGGGGAGCAAAGCGAAAGGCAAGCGCGGCAGGAAGGAGAAAGAAAGCCAGAAGGCCCCGTCTCGACGCAGCTGCCTGCCCCCGGCCTCTGAGTTGCAGCGTAGACGATTCTGGCAAGGCACACAGCCCTTGCCAGTGCCAGGTTGCCAGGGATGGGTGGAAGGCAATGGTGCCATCAGGGTCAGACTTTGGGGCAAAGGCCCAGGCACCCGTTCAGCAGAAGGAACAGGAGGGCCCCCAGATCGCAGGTCTGGCTGGCTGCAAGTTGAAAAAACAAAGTTGTGGACCTCTACCGTCTGGTGCCCACTCTGAGGAAAACCGCAAGGCCAGAGTTTGAAAGCAGCTGCTGGAACACTGCTTGAAGGCGTAGCTGGCCAGAGCAGAGAGTCCCGCTGGGCCCTTTGCCACAGAGCAGCCAGAGCGAATTGCATCTCCTTCTGCACTCACAGATGGACAGCCTTGGGGAGGCAGCAGCAGCAGCCTCCAGAACGGGTCTTGCCGCTGATGGGAGCCCTGCAGGATTGGAGCATTGGCCACAGGGTGGGGCGGGTGCAAATAAACAGTCATCTGGGGTTCCCTGGGGGCAGCCCCAGGAAAGAGCAGCAGTGGGTTGCTGCGGCATTGGGGTGCCCTAGGCCAGGGGCAGGCAAGCCAGGGCCTTCCCGATGGCCTCCCTTCCGAAGTGTTTCCAGTGATGCTGCAAGGATTTGGGGACCTCGGGAACTGATGCCTTGTGTTGCTTTTCCTCACTTCTCTCCCCAGTCCTTTTGCTGTTTGGTGATGGTGACTGCAGCCAAGAAATTAAAAGACACTTGCTCCCGGGGAGGAAAGCTATGGCAAATCTAGACACCATACAAAAAAGCAGAGACATCACCCTGCCGACAAAAGTGCGTATAGTCAAGGCTATGGTTTTCCCAGTTGCAATGTATGGCTGTGAAAGTTGGACCATAAGGAAGGCTGAGCACCTAAGGATTGAGGCCTTTGAATTGTGGTGCTGGAGGAGACTCCTCCGAGTCCCTTGGACTGCAAGGCGATCAAACCGGTCAGTCCTAGAGGAGATCAACCCTGACTGCTCTTTAGAAGGACAGATAGTGAAGATGAAACTCAAATACTTTGGCCACCTAATGAGAAGGAAAGACTCCCTGGAGAAGAGCCTAATGCTGGGAACAACTGATGGCAAAAGGAGAAGGGGACGGCAGAGGATGAGGTGGCTGGATGGAGTCACTGGGGCAGTTGGTGTGAGCTTAGGGGAACTCCAGGGGATGGTGGAGGACAGGAGAGCCTGGAGGAGAGTTGTCCATGGGGTCACGATGGGTCAGATGCAACTTCGCAACTAACAACATGGTTTTTAGCTTGTAGGCTTGAGGACATGCACTTATTGGTTTTTGTTAGCCGCTCTGGGTGCCTTCTGGGCCAAAGAGTGATATAAAATGCTATAGAAAAGTAATTCCTGCTGTCTTGCATGGGTTGTCCTGGACTTTGCTGCAAGGGAAAAAACTTTGCAGTAGTTTTCTAGGATGCTCGTTCTGTAATTTAACAAAACAACACATAAAGCAATTCTTTCAATAGTATTTATTTAGAAATACTTGTCGGCAGTCTTTCAATACCAAACTTCTACCAAGGTGGGGTACAAGAAGGCACAAAATTATACAGGACAGTTCCAATACCAGAATATAGTACATAATATTTTGCTAATTTCTGTTCCCTTATGCAGGACGTGCTCCAACGGAGCAAAGCTCAGGGAACCAAGGTTCAATTTGGATGCCAGGAAGCACTTCCTGCCAGTTAGGACCCCGAGGGTGTGGAATGGGCTTCCACGAGAGGTCGTTGAGGCCCCATCGGTTGGGGTGTTCAAGGATAGGCTGGGCGTGCACATGGTGGGCATGTTGTGAGCAGAGCCGGCTGGTGCCGGGGGTCAGACTAGATGGCTCAGGAGGCCCCTTCTGACTCGCTCAGTTTCTGTGTTTCTACGTACTTTCTACGTACTATGTACTACGTACTTTTATCAACATGCACAGAACAACCAAGATCTTTTCTGTTTTAGAGCTATATTTTACTTCATTTGAATTGCTTGACAGGGCCGAGCTCTCACAAATGAAATAACAGTACATTACACGGGTTGTGTAAATGCACAGTAGGCTCAGCAAAATAAATGCATGAGAAAACTGCTTTAGATGTCATGGTGATCATTTCTATTAAGGAACTGTGCTAGTAAAAAGATACATTTGGAAGGCCCTCCATGGGGGCCAAGTGAATGTCAGTTGCAAGGGTGTTCCATAAATGTGGGGCCAACACCAAAAAGGCCCTGTCTCATGCGCTCACCAACCTAACCAATCCAAAGAGGCTGCCTATTATGAGTATCCTGTGGCAGAGGAAAGAAGCCACCGCATTTCTCCCACCGTGCAAAGATGTAGATGGCGGACTTGGGACGCTGAAGCATTTTGCCTCAGATTACAAGGGCAGGAGACAGAGTTGCTGCCAGGATCCTGTAGAACCTTTCTCCGTCCTTCTCCCCATCCCAGAGTCGCCACCTCCAAAGTCACTCTTAAAACCTCAGAGTTGCATTTGGTGTGGTCTGCCCTCCCCCCCCCCATCAACTGCAAGGGCGCTCCCAGGTCAGCATCTCAGCCGTCACCCTGGAACAGGTTTCCAAGCTCAGAGATAGGCATCCAAAAAGTCCTATAGCTGTTCAGACTCCATTTAGTGGCCACATGACTGTGCTGCCCACTGGTGGATACACAAGCAGGAAGGCAGGGCAGGAGTTACCTGGTTCCAGACTGCCCAGGCCTTAAAAGTTAATAGAAATCACTTGAAAGTACATTTATTTATTATTTATTTAAAACTTTTCTAGACCATCCTTTGGTCTCAGGACGGCTTAACAATAAGACAATACAAAATAAAACACAACGTGCTAATGAAATTTCCAACTAGCAATAAAACCCCAATTAAAACAATCAAATCTTAAAACATTGGGAAAATAAAAAGATTTTAGTCTGGCACTGAAAAGAACACATTTCGTGACAGCACTAGGCAAATCTCTCTGGGGAGCACAATTGCGGTGCCACTGCAGAGAAGGCCCTTCTCTGCTGCATCACTGTTACTCAGTATGGAAAGTAGTTTGCAGAACAGGTTTATACCAAAACAGGTGCTGTGATCAGATCTTCAGATGGTTGTTTGTGTTACTTCAGTTGTAAGGCACATGGTCAACAATTCTCTCCTTCCAGCTGCTTCTGCATTCCTGACATGTTAGAACAGAAACAAAACAGTTTGCCATCATCTTTTTTAACCCAAACCAAAACAAACCACGAACATGTGCAGTTTTGCATTTTAAACTCACTCCTGCAGCCCTGATTCCCCCATCCTCTGTCACTTTCTGGTCCTCACTGGGGCTGCACTACGGGGCCCTGGTCCCAAAGGTCAAGCCTTCCTGCACCGCTGTTTGCAATTGACCGGCTTTGCATAGCCATTATTGTTAAACAGGACCTGCAGCTCCAGGCGCAGATTAGATTCCGAGGAAAGGAACAGGTAGCTTTGAAATCAACTGCCCCCCAGGCCCCAAGGCTTCGGTGCTTCTCTCCCGCCCCCGCTTGCAATTTCCAGTCTTTCCGTCACCCCGGGACTGAGTCTCTGCCCCAGAGCACACGCCCCTTCAAGGCCTCGCCTCTCCCGGCGGGCTGGAGACTGCGCCGCCCCCTCGGCCGCGGCGGGGGAGCAGCCGCTCCGCCCCGCAAATCTCGGCAAAGCTGCGGAGGAAATTCATAAGTCCGATTCCCACCAGGCGGGGAAGGGGAGGGACAGGACACCGGAAGTGGCTTCAGGGGCGCCCCGCGCATCATTTCCGGTGACCGAGTAGCGCCCATACAGAGGCAAGAGTCCTCCCAGTTTGTGGTTGTTCCTTTCTAGGACTGAAGAGCTGACCTTTGTGCGTTTAACCCGTTGGGGGGAAGGGGAGAGCGAGCGAGCGAGCTGTACTTGGTTTATCGCATGTGCATTTCTGTCTGGTAGTATTGGACACTGATTCAACACCCTTAATTAATTAATTAATTAATTATGTTTGTATGCCGTCCTTTGGCAGAGCCTCAGGACGGCTTACACAAATGAAATACAAATATCTAACATAACATAAATTAACGACCAACTCTGGCTGCAATTAAGATATGATAAAATTCAATATTAAAACTTATTAAACTATTAATTAAATAAAAAGGTTTTAACATGGCGCCGATAAACATATGACGACGGTGCCAGGTGGACCTCTCCGGGGAGCGCATTCCACAGACGGAATAGAGCACATTCCATTAATTTGATATTCTCCAGACTCGAATTAATTCTTGACAGTAGTTACCTAAACTCCATTGTGGACCCACTTGAGTCTTTGCATGTTTTATGTTAAATACAAACCCTATTCTTGTTTAGACCTTCAAAGTCTTCATTTTTTATCTCAAGTCATTTTTTGAGGTAACATAATACAAGACCTTACATGGCTTTGAGAGAAGTGGAACCAGCCTTTTTTTTGTGTAAGTTTTATTCTTAATAAACCTAACAAGAAAAAGAAACTAAAAAAAAATCAATCATCAAAAACATCAGACCTATTGGGTCAGCCCCCCCCCCCCATTTTCTTCTTTTTATGTTAAACAATAAACATATTTAAATCTATGCATAGTCCCCTTTCTCTAGCCAATGATAAAAAGAGTCCCAGGTTTGATAGAAGTCTGTATCTTCTTTCTCCTTCAGAGACAAAGTCAATCTGTCCATTTCAGCACAGTCCAAGATTTTTTTAGAATCAGTTCATCAGTAGGTGGCTCTTCACTCTTCCAGTGTTGGGCAAATGCAATCCTCGCCGCAGTAGTTACATGTAGAGTCAAACACATTGCTTGTTGACCAACATCATCAGGTACAATGCCTAATAAAAAAACTTATGGTTTAAATGTTAGAGGTTTTTGTAACATCTCCTCAAGCCATTTGTGTATTTTAATTCAATACTTTTTTGCCTTACCACATGTCCACCACAAATGATAAAAAAGTACCTGATTTGTGTTTACATTTCCAACATCCATTTGACATGTTTAGAAACATCTTAGCTAACCTATTTGGCGACAGATACCATCTATAAAACATTTTATACAGGTTTTCTTTGTATGAAGTTGCTAATGTTACTTTAATATTTCTTTCCCACAGCTTTTGCCATTTCTCTAACTCAATATTATATCCCAAATTTTGTGCCCACGTTATCATAGTTTCCTTAACCTGTTTGTCTTCCATTCTCCTATCCAGTAAGAAATTATACAATCTTTTAATCATTTTCTCATCTGATTTAAGAATCACATGGTCAAATGCTGTTAACTCCTTATAAAAGCCCCACATTCTACAGCCTTTAGTATATCTCAATTGCATTTGAACCTTGTGCCACCAAGAAATATTAATTCCTTGTTCTTGTATTACTTGATTCAATTTCAATCCTCCATCATTATCCAAAATATCATCATATCTCACAATCGTATCAAAATTCAATGCATTTGGATATACAAGAGCTTCCATAGGTGAAAGCCACCTTGGTAATTTAGTATACAATTTTATCTTCAACTTTTCCCACACCGACATGATTTCCTAATATAATGATTTAAGAAACAACCATGTACCTTACACTTTTCATACCACATATAAACATGCCAACCCATTTGCAAATCATGCCCTTCAGGATACAAGACACTTTTATTTCTTAAAGTTATCCATTCTTTTAGCCACGTTAAAACAGAAGCTTGATAATACAACATCCAGTCAGGAAGACCAAAACCCCCATTCCCTTTAGCCTCCTGAAGCATTTTTAATTTAATCCTTGGTTTCTTCTTTTTCCATATAAATCTCGAATTTGGGTATTTAAATCGACAAAGAATTTTTATCAATTTTTATGGGAATCATTTGAAATAAAAACAAACTCTTTGGTAATATATTCATTTTGACTAGAGCTAGTCTTTCCAGCAAGGATAATTGCAAATTAGTCCATTTTTCCAAGTCACTCATAATTTCCTTAAATAGTTTATCATAATTATCTTCTTTCAATGTAGTACACTTAGCTGTAAGGAAAATTCCCAAGTACTTAACCTTTTTAACAATTTGAAGATCTACTTGTTCCACCAGAATTTTTCTCTGCTGCAATGTAAGACTTTACTAACAATCTCGTCTTATCTCTGTTTATTTTCATCCCAGTAACATCGCCATATTCTTCAACCCTTTGTATAAGTTTAGACATTGTTAGCAAGGGTTCCTCAATTATAAAAACCAAGTCGTCTGCAACTTACAGCTTTCATCTCTAATTCTAGTGCCTTTAATATACATATCATCTGATATTTCTATTTAACACTTCTAAGATAAGTATACGCAGCAGTGGTGATAAAGGACATCCTTGTCTTGTGCCCTTTTGTATGTCTACAGTATTTGTAAATTCTCCTTTAATTATAATCCTAGCAGACTGTTTTTGATAGATGCTTAATATCGCATTAATAAATTTTTCACCATGTTGCTTCATAAATTGCCAATTGACATTGTCAAAGGCCTTCTGTGTGCCCATGAATAATAATGCCATTGATTTTTCAGAATGTACCTCATAATACTCTAAAATGTCCAAGATGATTCTCATGTTATTCCTCATTTGTCTTTTAGGTAAAAAGCCATTTTGGTCTGGATGTATGAAGTCTGTTAAATACTTCTTTAGTCTTTCTGCCATTACAGAGGCAAAAGTTTTGTAATCCACATTTCATAGTGATCTAGGTCTATAGTTCTGGATCTGTGTCAAGTCCGTGTCTTCTTTCGGTATTAATGTAATATCTGCCTCTGTCCAGGTATTTGGTATTTTAGCATCTGGCAATGCTGCGTTACATATACCCTTAAAAGGCATTGACAGGATTCCTTCAAAGGTTTTGTAGAACTCTGCTGTGGAACCAGCCATTTTTCAGGAGCATTCCCAACAGTTCCAACCACGTTCAAGTCAGACATATTTTACAAAAGAAACACCTTCTGTCTCCCAGGGGAAAAGAACGAACAGACCCCCTTCCTTCACATGGCTGCAGGAATGTAACCTCCACGGGAGCTGTGCACAGGCGTGGCCTCACCTGACAAAAAGGTGGAACTTGTCCACTTCTTCGTATTAACCTACGGGCTCGTCCAACTAGTGCCACTGAGTCCATTTGCTAGTCTGCCTCATGAAGACTGTCTCCTGTTATCCCTGACTGGGTTTGCTGATGGTGACTATCTGTTCCCTGTTGGTTTCTAGAACCATCTTTTGCTTCCTGGTCTGGGAACGTTTTTATTGTGGCCCCTTCTAGTAACGTGTCACTGTCGTCCGTTTGCTCCAGTTTTGTGACCTGAAAAGTCTTCTCCTCGTCCTCCTTCACTCTTCCATCACCTGCTGGAACAAATGGAGAATTGCATGAATTATCTCATGGGTATCAATGAGGAATTTTTTCGCGACTTGGAACCTTGCAACAAAACCTCGTAATGCGGGGTGCTTCCATTCAGGGTTCCAGTCTCTCCACTCGACCCTCTCCCTATTTTTCTGCCCCCCGGCATCCCCAGCCAGCCAGCCTTCCACGCTCACCAAGCCCACTTGGTCTGTTTTGCTTTCTCATCATCCATGGAGGGGGTTTGGATCCTGCCCTCTCCCACAATGCACTGCACTTGTTAATTTCTCCACAGATCGGTGGTGCTTTCTGTCATTTCTGTCATTCCAAGGGAATTTTAGAGTAGCTTCTCAGCATGAGCTAGGAAATGACAAACCTAGATAATGATCCTCTTTCCCTTTCTAAAAATCTGTGTCTTTGCTCCCTTTTCCCTCTCTAGCCATTGCGTTTCACTTCTCTTCACACCAGTTGCCACTTCTGTCCTCTCTCTCAGCATTCTGCACCACTGAGCTGTTCAATGAGCTCTTTGTGTGAGGGCTTGTCCACCCAGGAGTTGTTTCCCTCAAGATTTTTTAAAGCAAAACCAGCAGCTCCCTCTCTCACGTACGGATGGATGGTGCATTTGGGCCCCAACACCGTGTGTTTGGTTTCAAGAGGAACATGTTCTTCATAATCTGCCTCACAGTCACGTATTGGACTGGTTTGAACTGAGTACATTTTGTAGCGAGGTTTTATAAATAAGGTATAAATTCTCTCTAAGATTAGGTTCTACTTATTCCAAAATATACTTGCAGTACAAGTGTGAAGTGAGCAGACTAAATGAATGATTTCATAGCATGTGATTAGTGTTTATGGCGCCAGGTAAAGACCCTTTTATTTAAACATCATTTTAATTGTTAAAATATATGATCTGGCCAGGGCAACTTCTTCTCCCTTCTCTTTCCTCCTCCTATATTTTTTATTTACTTATTTTATACTGTTAATTTTAATTTTATATGATTGTATCTCAGTGTATTTTTTGTATTTTTGTATTTATTGGTAATTTATTATATTCTATTGTATTTCAATGTATCTTATTGTGTTGTATGCCGCCCCTTGCCGAAGCCTCGGGGCGGCTTACAACAC